>NW_006159921.1:4444949-4453912 GCF_000334495.1 Tupaia belangeri chinensis
GGAAGAGCCAGATCACAAATCCTCAAACCTATTTCTTTCTATCCCCATGACTCTCAAAGTGAAAGAGCAGAAGAGAGATAGATTCTGGTCTTCTGGGAAGTCTGATGGATTTGAACTCAGAAAGTGTAGTTATGAATCCCGACTATTCTGTTAAATTAGCCAGATGATCTTGAGAAGTTAAGCCTTATCTCTAAAGTAAGGTTAATTTAAAAAAAATTTATTTGTAAACTACAAAGTACTGCATAATTATAAAATTGCTATTTATAATAGTAATATCTAATGTAGAGTTCAGCTTTCTCTACTTAATATCTCAACATGTAATCAAGCATTTTCCTGTTTAGTAAGCAATAAGCATCCCCCTGTTTTGATCAAATGGGTTTAATTGGTCACTTTCTTTAACATTGACATTAGCTACAAAGACCTTATAGACTCAGAATAATCTGGAGAAAACACCTATTCCAAAGATGAATAGTAACTTACTTTTTTCCCCCCAATATTGTTATCATTTTGATGCTATCATAAATGTTAGAGTCAATGTAAAGGTATATTTAATATAGAAATTCTCAACAAAAAGGAGAACTCAGAGGAGTGGGAAATCCCTGTTTTTTGTTTTACTAACCTGCCCTTCAAGCCAATGTTGTCCTATGTTGCCCTGCAGAAAGGAAAACCATGGTAGAAATCTAAAGAGAAACCAAAGAAGTAAATGCTTTGTGCCTGACTTTTGAACTTCCAAGGAAGGGCCTGCATGTCAGTGAATTAAGGCTTCTCTAAGGAGTTCTTTAGGATAATTTGTTTACACTCGATTTTCACATTATTCTGTGACTCTAATACATACACTAGTGTTCAGTCACACCTGGCTCAGCCACATCTGATACTGGTCAGTATCTTCCACCACAGTCAGAGGCTAACTGCCCACTCTTCTTCACAGCTGCAAAAACCACAGTTCGGAGAGGTTAAGTAATTTGTTCAACCAAGGTCTCACAGCAAGTGAGCCCTTGTGTTGGAACCAATAAGTTGACCACACATTATAACCATCCCAGAGTCTTAATCTGTTCAGGCTACTATAACAAAAATACCATAGGCTGGTGGCTTATAAACAACAGAGATTTATTTCTCACAGTTCTAGAATCTGGAAAGTCTAAGATCAAGACACTTGCCAATTCAGTGTCTGGTAAGGATCCTCTCTCTGGTTCATAAGTGGAGACTTTTCACTGTTTCCCCACATGGCAAAGGGGTAAAGCGGTTCTCTGGGTTCTCTCTCTTTTTTTTTTTAAATTGCCAGAGGACACATATGCTTGCTAGAGAGAGACAGAAGGACACACAAAGAGAGAAAGAACCCCTAATGAGGTGAAGTTATGCTGTAATCTCTTCTTCATTTTTTTATCTTGTCTAGATTTGGGGCACGCATGTGTTCACACATGCCTTGTGTGCTTATCATGTTCAGGCCAGGATTCAAACCATGTGGTCAGCCATGTTGGATCTATGGCACAATGGTGATGTACAACCGAAGAGAAACAGATCCCACATGGTAACCGTGATTCAGATTCCCGGCACTGTTAACCTGAAACACATTAGGCATATGCATGAGTGCCCGGGATACAGCAGGCTGAAGGACTAGAGGAAGGATATTGTGGTGTGACTAGACCCTGTAGAGGACACTCATCTCTCTCTTGCTCACACACACACACACACACACACACACACACACACAAATGCACACACATGTGTATACTCATACTCTATAATAAGTTTTAAAAAAAAACTTTTTTAAAGACATGCTTTGCAATTGCTTAAGATGAGCCTGGCAACAAACCATCTACAAAAACAATAAAAGTTGGGTTGGCCCCATAGTTTATGGCTTGAAGAAGCCAGATCCCTCATGACTGACTGAGGTTCAAATCCTAGCCTTGGAAACTCGGAAAATATGCATGTGCATGTGTGCCCCAAATCCTATCAGGATGGAAAAATATGACATGACCACACCCCATTGCAGGGGGGTGAGGGGCAGTGCTTTTCCCTCTCTGTCTCTCTGGTGAGTACATGCAACCTCCGACAATTTTTAAAAAAGGATAAAAATCAGTGAGTTCATTTTCCCATCTGAATATTAGCCACATATATATAGATTCCAGCACCTCTGGTTTTGAGATACAAATGGAACAAGAGCTAGCTGGTGACACAGTGTAAACACAACTGGATCTACATGGGAAAGTCCTCGGTTACCTCCTAGGACCTCCCCGAGCACACTGCTCATACCCAGTGTCAGGTTACCTGACACTACAGAGGGATCATAGTGTGAAGACCCCCTGATGGGTCTCTCTCTTTCTTTCCATGAAAAAAATGATTAGATAAACTTAAGAAAATAAAAGATGGAATGGGAACAAAATGCCTATGGTACTTTGGAATAAATTACCTCTAAGAACTTTAAATATAAAAGTAATGGGAATGCTATCTACTCCTCTGTTTTTCCTCAGACAACCTCAAATTTTTATGGAGCATCGTTTTAGGTGTGTTTTGGTCTTACTGCATTAGTTGGGGTGAAACGTAAGTAAATTAATGAATCGGTAATGATTGAGACTATTTACCCTCCAGTCACTTAGAAGACAGTCACATCCTAGAAATACCTTTTGCTTAAGCACGCCAAGAGTAGCGGGCTTAGGGGAGATTATCCAGCAAGGGCAGTCGGGAAAGCCCTTTGTGTTGTTTTAACATGGAATGGATTATCCAGCGTTGGAGCGCAGTGGATCTGACACCCATTGCTTTTAGGTTCTCAAGCATTTTCATTGGGAAGTGTAGACCATGTCCAAAAAAAATAGAATTACACATTTGCTCCATCTCAGTCTCCTATCAAGAAAAGCAAACACAGATGATTTTCCATTTCAAGTTCAAATACAGAATGGATTACTTCTTGTTTTGCTTGACTAGAGTAGTTGAGGAGGGTTCAGAGATTGGCACCCGTCCAGTCATAAATCAGTTGTGATCATATTGTTGTATGAACTCAGAAAAACAAATAGAAAAATGTGAAGGAGTAGAGCCAGAATAAAAAAAAAAGCAGAGTTTGGAGAAGGTATGATTATAATCCTGGGTATGTCGGGGGCCCAGCACATGTATGAATAGAGCACATTGCCTTTCAGAATAAAGTGGCTAGTCCAGAGAAGCAGGATTTAGAGGCAGGATTTGGGTTGCTACACTCCTCTGCAACCAGGCTCTATAATAAAAGTGCTTGCATCAGAGGAAGGCTGACAACACATTTTAGCACTTTCACAGTTCTAACTTAATCATGGCAGGAAGCTTTTCTGCTGCTGGGAGAACAAGTTGCGTCACTAGGAACATCTGACTCCAGGATCTAGTGTCAATCACTTTGCCTAAGGTCATTAATAAATACTAGCGTGTCCCCTTACAACATAAAGGCTTTGACTGACTGACAATTAAGAGGAAACACATAGCATGATAAATACTTGAACAGGTGGATTAAAGAAATGCCTTTCCTTTGCAAAATAAAAAGACTGATTGACAGTTGAAACTCCAGGTTTTTTGGCCTATCTTCCTTCACAGATGGAGTTTCTAGCCAATTGAAGTATTGTTTTTGTTTGTTTGTTTTTTTGGTTTTGTTTTTTGTTTGTTTGTTTTTTTTGTCCTTTTGCCTTTCTTGGTTGGACAAGGAATCTTTTTGTCTTTGTGAGGTCAGAAAAACTTTAGAGAAAAGCAACACCCCAGGAGAAGTTCCTAGGAGCAACTTTCAAGGGATGCCTACCAGTGACCAGTGTCACAGAGATTCACCCACTGAACTTAGTATTTTGGACTTGATATGTGCAGGATAAGCTCTGCCTGATCAAATGTATCTGTCTGCTCATTTGATTTTAGAAATGCCCTCTTTGATTCGCTGGTGCCCAAACACCTGTGAAACCCAAGTTGAGTAAAACCTTTACAAACAGGATCTTCAACTGGGTTTTGAACTTGTTTTCCTCCCAGACCAACAATATATTGTTGGAAAAGTCATGACATATTTTTGCCTAGAAAAACACGTCATGACTTTTCCTACAACCCAATAGTTTCAGTCTCCAAAATAAGGACAAAGAAAGTCAATTTACTATGTCACTCATAGCAGTCCAAACAGTTTGGCTTATTGACATCCTGGGAAATATGGAACACCAAAGAGTTCTCGTATCCTCAGATTGGGGATTGCTCACCAATAGATGCTTTTCCAATACAGGAATAAAGAAAGAGAGAGAAAGGAGAAAGAAAGAGGAAAGAGAAAAAGAACCAACACAACCAACTTTCACAAACAAGCCACCATTCTAGTTTCTATTTGCAGCCCAGTGGTGGTATTTGAAGTTCCCAGTGAAAATAAAACCCTGGAGATGGAGATTCAAGCTACCATGGCATATTTTTAAATGGTTACGAAAGGAGTCTGAGTATTCAGTCTGGCAATGCCCAAGATTCTTGGGCCACTCTGTGGATGGTACTTGAGACTCACCAATAGACAGACCACTGTTTCGAAGCCAGGAAAGATAACACCAGTGAGGATAATAAGGGAACAAGATAGAGGGAACAAAAGAACCCATTAAGTGATTCCTATATTCTCAAATGGAAACGCTATCTACACTAGAATTGTTTAAAGTCAGAATTTGACAATTAAACATTTTTTAAAGAAAAAAAATTGTTAAGGAAATGCTTCAATCATATACTAAGGCAAGAAAGCATAGTATAATGAATATCCAGGTATTTGTCACTGGCTACATTATCAACTCATGTCCGGTTTATACCCTCCCTGCAATTCTCACTTATCACCAGATTATCTGGGGGCAGACAACATGAAATAGATGATCTAAAAATCTAATTTTGAGAAGGTTTATGACTTGGCTATAGGTTAGTTAGTGAAGTTGGATGCTATTTATCAAAGACTGATTAACATTTCTTTTAGACAGCTATTTTAAGAAAATTTTAAATGAATTTCCCTTCAACTTTCTCACCCACTAAAGATAGGTTTTATATCAATTTTGTAAAATTTTTCTTGGTGGCATTCTCTGGTGCAGATAAGCACAGTAGACCAGTAGTCTTGCAGGAGGTGAAACTTTGGGGGAACAAGGGTGGAGTAAAGGAATGTAATTGAGAAGGGTGCTGACCCCAGGAAAGGGTGCAAAATGCAATGTGAGATTACAAGGGGTACAGAGGAGTGTGGAGATCAGAGAACCTCTGCCGGTTACTACGGTTACTGCATGGTCTGCAGCCAAGGCTGCTCTTTGATCTTCATCCTTCAGACCATATTATTAATCTCCCCAGAGGGCTGCCCTTTTCCTCCTCACATACCCAATCCGACCCTGAATCACAAAAGGGCAGGGAAGGTTGGGAGTGATCATCTAAGCAGACAAACTTCCCCCAGGCAGCTGTGCAGCTCTGTCTCTACTCTCTCATCTGTGAAGAGTGGAGAAGAGAGAACAAGACATGCAAGACACAATGGCAGTTCATTTTCAATGCATTTAATATGTACAACTACAGATTTAGCCAAGATACCAATTATAATGCTGCTTGAGGAGGTTTCTGTTATAATTGTATAAGGATGAATCACAGTGTTACTACTTTGCAGTCTCTAACCACCCCCAGCACATTTCATTATATTTTGATAAATATAAACTAAGTAATATATATTTCAGTATTAATACATTCATTTCAATAGATATTTTTAAGCTCCTACTATATAAAGAGTTATATTGTAAAAGCTGGAGCAAAATTAAAATTTGAGTAATAAATGATCACTGGTCTCAAGGAATCAGCAATATACAGGATTTTTAAGGAAATACACACATGACCATAATACCATCACCACCACAACAAAAAATATACAAGAAAAGAAAACAAGTATTAGTGACAAAAATATTAGCAGAATGTGATGAAGATACAAAATAGAGAGATATCTTTTATGGATGGGAGTAAAGGAATGGATTCTAAAAGGCTCCTTGGAAGAAATGACATTTGACATGGGCCTTGAAGCTGGAACAGATGTTAATTGGTGAAATTTGAGTTCACAGAAAGAAAGTTCCTTCAGGAGGAAGAATAAGCTAAAGAAAAAGGAGGTATAAAAACAGGTGGAAAATGCTTATGAAAGTGCACATAGTCCACATTGGTGGACTATAGGTTATCTTCAGGGAAGAGGCAGAGAGTTTTTTTCTTTTTTTTTTTTTTTTGCTATAGGGTGCATGTGCTCCCCAGAAAGACAGAGAGAGACAGAGAGATAGAAAGCGAGAAATCACCCCCAAGGGGGGATGGCCACGCCACAATCCCTTCTCCTCCATTCTCCTCTCGGGATCTTGGGCACGCACGCACATGCACCTGGTGTGAGTTTAAGCCACCAGATCTGGGACTCGAACCGCAGTCAGCTACATGGGAGTTCAGCAACATAGCCATTATGCTAACTGCTGGTCCTGAGGCAGAGATTTTGACTTAACAGGCAAATTGATTCCATCAAGGCAAATAAAGAAGTACTTTGGAGGGAGTTAAATGCACAAAATCTAGAGCAAGATTACCTGGATCTCAGCTCTGCTCCTGGGCTAAGTAAAATCTTAGTGACTTTGTCTATAAAATCATGTTATATACGGTGGCCATCTCTAGCTCTTGTTTCATTACCTTACCAATGGGGTATAATGAGTCTTCTCTGGATTGTGCAGGAGATGAAAGGTTGCAGTGCACAGTGTGTGGGGATGGAGATGGAATATAGCCACTCCTTCTACCTACCCTGAACTGGGCTGATCCCAGAACCTCTCATGCTAAGGAGGGGTTTCTTTTGAAAGACTTCTTTTTCTGTTGCTGGCAGGTCAGTAGAGCTGCACCTGGATAGAAAGCATGTTTGCAATCCCAGAGAGGCTCAGTCAGCAGCGGTCCTTTTGTTGACTTCACTGGGAGGGCCATCTGCAGGGTAATGGCTGGAGAGGGACCCATGTTCTGAGGCGCTAGGGCAGGACCTTCTCATTTTCGGTTTGTTTAGTTTATCAGGCAGCCAACTGCATTACATATCCCAGCTCCAAGGCTGAAGGTGTCTTCCAGTTGGAAAGGCCTCCAATGTGGAAAGAAAAAGGGGAAGGGGAATGTGGCCTTGTGACATAATCTGAAGGCTGTGGGATGGATGGGTCACCTAGCTGCTCCCTCTCCTTTCCAGGGTTATAAGATCCTTTCCTCCTGGAAAGGGTGGAGTGAGAGCTGATGCCAATTTAACTGGTCAAAACTGTGTGTCTCTCCCTTCCTGAAAGGCCTGGCAACATCTCTCCTGCCATTGTGATTCTGAAGAAAGCATTCACAAGGATGATTATCTAATCAGTGAGTTAGCCTCCATTTATGAAGCAAGCTTCAGGGGACTCTTAAAAAAATATATTAGGGGGAAAAAAAGGCCTTGGTCAGATTATAGCACTTGTGATTGTACCTAGATGATTATTATACACAAACTCTATTAAAACTAGGAACAATAATCTATAAACAATCATCAAACAAAATAGGCAGATAGTTATCATTAGCTTCTATTACTACCCCCATGAAAGACATTGTCAACTATTCATACTTAGTCTCCTTTATTCAAGTCATTGCACCCTTTAGTCTAATTTTCTCAAATTATGGCCTAAGAGCCATCTGAATCTGAATCTTCTAGGCAAATGGTTGACCGGAGTTTGAGTCCCTGAGCCAGTGGCTTGAAATTCAAATGGTTGACCATAGTTTGAGTCCCTGAGCCAGTGGCTTGAAATTCACGCCAGGTGCATGTGCAAGTATGCCCAAGATCCCAGGAGGAGAATGTAGGAGTAGGGATTGCAGCATGGCCATCTCACTCTGGGGGAGGGGGGGTGTGGGGGTGTGATTTTTCACTTTCCTTTTTGCTATCTCTGTCTCTCTCTCTCTCCCTCAAGTGCATGCACCCTAAGGCAAAACTTCTAAAACAAAATTAGATTTCTGATTTCCATCTTAGATCTATGGCATCAGAATCTCTAAAATATCTTTTATTGGGAAAATTTCAAGTATTTCAAAAATATAATAAATTGTCATATACCTATCACTCATCTTGAATAATTACAAGTCATGATTAATCTTATTTGATTAATACTGCTACCTCTGATTATTTCTAGCAAATCTCAGATGTCATTTCCTCTGCAAATATTGCAGTGTGTGTCTCTAAAAGACAAAACTTTAAAAAATTCAAATAGGATTCCTCATGGCTCCTGTGAACTAGTCATTCCAGGGTAAAAGAGAAATGAAGATTTCCTACTGATAATTCAGCCTCCAGCAAACAAGCTAGCGTGGTAGGGAACTCCTCTAGCCTTCTATCTCTGTCTCTGTGTCTCTGTCTCTGCCTCTCCCTGCTTCTGTCTTCTCATTTTTTTGTAATTTTTCCTTTTTAAAATTTATTTAAAGGTAAGGTTTTCTCTTGCTCTCAGCTCCACCTTTTGTCTTGTTAAAATCCCCTCTGCTCCTCCCACCCAGTCAAGAGAGGCAAGAGGCAGGCCTTCAGGAGATGATTCCTCATGGCTGCTGTGAACTAGTTTTCTATTTTGTGCTTTTTTATAAAGAAGAAAAACAATAATTATAACTTTTTTTAGTTTTTTTTTTTTTTAAGAGGTTTTCGCTATAGGGCACGTGCACTCGCCAGACAGACAGAGACAGAAAGCGAGAAATCACCCCCCAGAAGGGGTGGTCACGCCGCAATCCCTTCTCCTCCATTCTCCTCTCAGGATCTTGGGCACGCATGCACATGTGCCCAGCATGAGTTTTAAGTCACCAGGTCCAGGACATGAACCACGGTCGACTACGTGGGAGTCCAGTGACATGGCCATTACGCTAACTGCTGGTTCCCCTACTTTTTTTTAGTTTTTAAAATTCTTTTCCTTCTTTTTTTTTTCGTTTCTTTCTTGTTGTTTCTCTCTCTTTTTCGTTTTCTTTTTTCTCATCTCTCCACTCCTCAATATCCATTTACTGGGAACCAGCAGTTA
>NW_006159921.1:4454658-4459311 GCF_000334495.1 Tupaia belangeri chinensis
AATCCTGCAAGAAAATTTTCCAAACCTAGAGAGGCACTCAAAGATCCAGTCCCAAGAAATACAAAGGACCCCAAATAGAATCAACCCAAGAAGATCTTCTCCAAGACACATTATAGCCAGATTGACCAAAACCACAGACAAAGACAAGATACTAAGATTGGCAAGAGAAAAACATCAAGTTACCTACAAAGGATATCCCATCAGGCTAATAGTAGACCTCTCATCAGAAACAATGTGAGTGAGGAAAGAATGGAAAAATATATTCAAAGTGTTAAGAGAAGCAATTTCAGCCAAGAATACTGTACCCAACAGGATTATCTTTCAGGTGGGAAGAAAAGACAAGAACATTCTCAGATAAATAAAACCTGAAAGAATTTACCAGCACCAGACCAGATCTCCAAGAAGTTCTTAAGGGAGTACTATATCAGGAAAATTAAATACAGACTCACAGAAATACGAGTTCAAAAACTAAGAAAGTGGCCAACTTAATTGTAGGGACAATTAAGGGAATATTATATCCCAGAATTTAATCAGAAAAATCAAACCACAACAGAAGATACAATACATGAGACTGAATTGGTGAAGTATAATTTTGTGACTTTTGACTAGAACATTGCTGATTTTCTTGTAGACTTTGTTATCTGGTTGCAAGGATTTGTGTCCTGTCTTGAGATATGGATAGGTTCATGTACCTACTATTTGAACAGAATCCTAACCTGTTTCCTGGCTTTAAGTTTTAAGCAAAGTTCCATAACATTTCCTTGATTTAAGCTAAAACTAGTTTTCTTAATAGTATCAAGTGAACTTGCTATTCAAAGTAGTTATATTATTTAAGAAATAGCGTGATTAATACAACGTGGGGTGAAAGGAATGGAAGACACCTGTAGACACCAGAGACAGTGTGAGAAGAGAGTGGGAAAGGACAGAGGGTCAGAAATAGGGGTAAAAAAAATACTAGAAGCTAGAAATGGAAAATTTTTTATAATAACATGCATGATTAAGCCACTATGCAGTATATTCTAGATGGGAAGTCACATTTTGTATGCTGTGACAATGCTTAGGGAATGAATGTAAATTAAGTTAAAAAAAAAAAAGAAGTTTCAGGAAAAAAAAACCTAAAACTGTTTTTCTTGAAATTAAAAAAAAAATGTATTAAAAATACCTATTTGATGACTGCAGTAAGATATATAGCCCCAGCTAGGTGCTGCTTTATAGGATGTTCATTCTACTCACTGAGGCTTATGCCTGAAGTTGGACTCGTGTTCATAGAAATGTATATATCAGCTGTGCTTGCTATGAAAATATTTAGATTAATTAAGATCTTTAGTAACTCAATAAAATGAGGGGGGGAAAAAGTATAGAAAGCAAACATAGATACCAGAGATAGTGTGGGAGGAGAGTGGGAGATGGCAGAGGGTAAAAGATAGGGAATCAAGAATGGGGAACAAAAGCAAAACAGACAGGAAACAAGAAGTGGAAAATTTTTTGTTGACGATAACATGTATGTTGATGTGCTTGATTGAGCCAATATATAGTGTACTCTGGATGGAAAATCTCATTTTGTATGCTGTAATGATGTACAGTGAATTAATGTAAATAAATAAATTTAAATAAAAAATATTAAAATTAAAATTTAAAAAATTTAAATAGCATTATTATACCTTAAACATTAACATTTCCTTTATATAAAATACCTATTCAGTGTTCAAATTTCTCGTGTTGTATGGGTTTTTGAGTCAGAAACCAAATACTTTCTCTACATTGCAATTAGTTGATATATTTATTATCTTGTTTACCTTCCTCCAACACCCTTTTTCACCCTTTGCTTTTTATTTGTTGAAGATACTGGGTTGTTTATCCTATTGAATTTCCCATAGTCTTTATCTTGCTGGTTATATACTTGTGGTGTCATTTACTATATCCTCTTGAATCCTGTATATTTTTTTAAAAAAATTATGTACAAAGGGACTTCATAAAGTTTATAGGGAAATAGAATTAAAGTATGAATTTAGAATCCCAGTTCCTAGGACCCAAGCAGCTACAGAGTGGTGCCATTTTGAGAACAGCTGAAGTGAAACTCTCCAGCAACCAACAGCAGGACCAGCAGTTGGTGTAATGGCTATGTCGCTGGACTCCCATGTAGTCCACTGGGGGTTGAGTTTCAGAACTAGTGGCTTAAACTCACACTGGGCATGTGTGCATGTGTGCCCAAGATCCTGAAAGGAGAATGTAGGAGAAGGGATTGTGGCATGGTCATCCCCCCTGGGGATGATTTCTTGCTTTTCTTGCTTGCTGTTTCTCTGGCTCTCTCTGTCTTTCTGGTGAACATATGTGCCCTATAGCAAAAACCTCTCAAAAAAAAAAAAAAAAAAAAGAACCAACAGCTTCCAAGACATCACATCTCTGAGCATCTACTAAAATTAAAAATCCCACCCAAATATGTGGGTGACTGCAGTTGCCACCCCAGCTAGGCTGAGCAATAGGCAGTAATTCCAGCACCTAAGCCCATGCAAAATTGTGCACTCTGGGACACAAATGGATCAGTCCCGCTGGAAGATTCCTATGAGGAACAGAACATGTAAGTGCACCCTCTTCCTCACACAGGAAATTGAGAAAACTGGACATTCCTTCCTGACTGACTGGCAGATCTGCACTCACAATTCTTCTCCCCAAAATTCAAACTCTGAAAATGGCTCCCTGCCCATTCTGTTGCCATCTGCAGCACAGTTTCTCAAGGTCTCTTTCAACAACAAATGTGAGAGAAGGGAAGAGAAGGGGCATTTGACAGAAAGCAAGGCACTGAGGATCTCCTGGAAGTGAGCAGAGAGGAGTCAGGGTATAGTGTGGAGGACTTCCAGAGTTCCTTGTGCACCCACTATCATTGCTAATGCTGCAAAAGCCTGCCCAGAGCCCTCAAGTGCATCTGCTGGCATCTTCTAGCACCATGAAAGCCCACAAAAAGCCTTCGCCCACCTGCTAATGGGACAGAAAAGAGAATTTAAAATAAACCTGACAACGCACAGTCAAGTGATTTTTGACAAAGACTACAAGACAATTTGGTGGAGAAAAGCCTTTTCAAAAAATAGTGCTGAGAAAACTGGATATCCACTTGCAGAAGAATGATGAGACCTCTGATCTATTACCATTTATAAAAATTGACTCAGAATGGGTTAGACTTCAATGTAAAACTCATGACTATAAAACTACTTGAGGAAAACACAGGAGAAACACTTCAAGATGTTGGGTTAGGCAAATATTTCTTAATAAGAGCCCTAAAGTATGAGCAACAACACCAAAAATAGATAAATGAGATTACATTAAGCTAAGAAACTTCTGCACAGAAAAGGAAACAATAAATAGAATAAAGAGACAACTCATAGAATGGGAGAAAATATTTGCAAACTGTATTTCAGATAAGAGATTTATAACCAGAATATATAAGAAACTCAAACAGCCCACCTGAAAGAAAAAAGTAATAATTCAATTTAAAAATGGGCAATTGAGGGGCCAGTAGGTGACAGAGTGGTTAAAGTGTTGGATCCCACATGGTCAACTTTGCAGTTCAGGTCCCAGAACCAGAAACTTAAAAACACGCCAAGTATGTGTGCATGCACACCAAAAATTTTACAAGGAGAATGGAGGAGAAGGGATTATGGCATGGCTGTTTCCCCTGGAGGGTGATGAGGTGATTTCTCACTTTCCCTTTCTGTCTTCCCAGGGATCTCTTATGCCCTAGGGCAAAAATAAAAAAAAAAATTAAAAAAGAGAGCGAGAGAAAGATAGAAAGGAAAAGGAAAAATGCAAAAGAAAGATAAAAGGACAATTGATCAGAACAGAAAGCTCTCAAAGGAAGTCATACAAATGGCTAAAAGTCATGAAAAAGTATTCATTGTCTCTTATCAAGGGAAAAGCAAATCAAAATCACAATGAGGTGTCACCTATCCCCAGCCATAATGGCTATAATCAAAAACAAAAACAATACTAGAATGACAAGTGCTAGTGAGGTGTGGAGAAAATGGAACCCTGATGCACTGTTCTTGGGAATGTAGATTAGTCCAGGCACTGTGGAAAACAGTATAAAGTTTCCTCAAAAATATAAAGATAGAATTGTTGTATGAAGTCTTTCAGAAGTCCTCAGAAAATTCTCAAGAATCAGCATGGCTTTTGAGCACCTAACTTCAGATTATGCCATGTGACTGACTGTGGTTCAGATCCCAGCCTCCCTGGTTTATGTACTTGTGTGCCTAAACTCTTGGCAGGACTGCAGTGTGACCATGCCACATTGGGGAGGGAAGTGCTTTCTCAAAAAAATTGAGTGCACATACTCTGGCAAAACAAAGAAGCAAAAAACAAACAAAAACCATCTAGATATGGATATCAAATTTTAAAAAAATGGATATGGAATCAATCTAACACCCTCCAACCAAGGAGTGAATTAAAATATGGCACTTATACACAATAGAATATTACTTACCCATAAAGAACAATAAAATCTGAGACCAGCAGTTGGCATAATGACTATGTCGCTGGACTCCCATGTAATCGACCACGGTTGGAGTCCCGGACTTGGTGGTTTATTTATTTTATTTTATTTATTTATTTATTTATTTATTTATTTATTTATTTGTTTTGGAGAGGTTTTTGCTACAGGGC
>NW_006159921.1:4459636-4460339 GCF_000334495.1 Tupaia belangeri chinensis
GAAGTGATTGTGGCGTGGCCATCCCCCCTGGGGGGTGATTTCTGGCTTTCTGTCTCTCTGTCTCTCTCTGTCTTTGTGGCAAGCATACACGCCCTATAGCAAAAACCTCTCCAAAAATAAAAAAGAACGATAAAATCCCATTGCTTGGTGTAAAGTAGATGAACCTAAAAGACGTGCTAAGTGAAATAAGCCAGCCTATGAGCAAAAGTCCCCATTTAACATCACTGGATGTTCACACTCTATGGAAGACTGAAGGTCTTCATGGCATAGAAGTAGAGAGAGTAATGGTATATACCACATATATCCTTGATTTGATTATTGCACATTGTATGTAAACTTTGAAAAAAACTATACTGTACCCTACAATGATGCACATTATATTTAAACCAGTAATGACAATTTTATAAAATGTATGAATTTATTTTGGTACAAAAAATTTTGAAATTGGGCCAGCTGGTGGCATGGTGGTTAAAGCAGTTGGACCCCACATGGCTGACTACACAATTTAAATCTAGGACCTTGTGGTTTGAAAAACACCTTGGGCACATGTGTGTGCAGGCCCAAAATCCCAAAAGGAGGGAGAAAAGGAGAAGAAAGGTTTTCAGTGTGACCATCACCCATGGGGTCTGCTTTCTCAATTTCCTTCTCTCTCTCCCTCTGTCTCTCTCCAGTGGGCAAGCACACCCTCTAGCATTTTTTTTTT
>NW_006159921.1:4460404-4476468 GCF_000334495.1 Tupaia belangeri chinensis
AAAGAGAAAGCACTTCCCTCCCCAATGTAGCATGGTCACACCGCAGCCCTGCCAAGAGTGTAGGCACTCATATCATATTATAATCTATCCACTTGCATGTTTGTCTTTCTTGCTTGCTTATGAGCTTCAGGAGAGCATTAATCTGTCTCCACAACCACTTACAGGTTTAATTGCATAAACTCCCCTTTTCCTTTTCCTCTCAGAGCAGTGGGAGACACACTGGTTGTACTATGAATGCTTTATGGAATGGGTCATATGGCTATCCAATCCATATGGCTAGAGAGTTGTTTTAAACTTCTCAGCCTGAAGCAGTGGACAAGAAGAATTTGTATGATTATTTTTCTTGTGAACTTATAGTTTTACTTGAGAAAGAAATTCATAAGCATATTAGAAAATCACTCACATTTCCGAACCCAGTCAAATGGAATAATTTCTCTCTCTAAATTCTATCTGCCTCTAAATCTTTCTGATTGCCTATTAAAAGCTGTGCTCCTTTTCCGTTTTTCCCAATCTCCTTTTTCCTCAATCATATTATCAAATCACCTTGAGACTTCTCTTGCTAGAGCAGGCTGAGGCCCTTATACCCCCTCATTCTCATGCTCCATAATGGTACAGATTATCTCCCGTCTAGTCCTCAGTTGTAGGTCACTGGTTTGGAAACAAAGGCATAAGTTAATCACCTTTGTTTCTTGCATAGTCCTTGAAAGTACTTGGAACCCTGGAGCCTGAGTAGGGAGTTGCTTATACCAGCTGAAACAATCACAGGATCCAGGCTGGAGACAGGGAAAAAAAAAAAAAAAAGGAAAGGAAAACAAAAACAAACAAAAGAAAACCTCTGCCTCATTCAGCTGCCTTCTCATTCAGCCTAGGGTGATGGTGAGTTGGCTTAATTTGTGAATCTAGTTAACAGCAATGTTCTTGGAAAACTGGCCTATTGCTGAGCTTTCTCGTGAACTTCATCCACCTGTCATGTTGGGACTTGGAGGTCAGCCAGCACAGGCAGGAAATAATAGGCTGCAGGATGCCGGTTGTGTATCAGTGGCCCCAACCCTCCCGTTCCTGAGCACAGATGAGCTGGAAGCCTCTAAGGCGTCACCACTGCATGGGTGAGGCCATGAGCTTGTGAGGCCACAGAAAGACTGGTGAGGTGGGTGGGGTACAAAAGGGATGACAGAAGTTTAAACTCACAGTGAGCCCCTCTTTGGGATTTCTGAGCCATCTCTACAGGGAAATGTCCCTGGCTGTTGCTCAGACACATCCCTTTGTTCTCACTGACCTCATCCTGAATGCAAGAGGCCGAGCCCCAGATTCAAAGGAGGACGTTTGGGTTCTTCCCACCTCCACAACCCTCCTTTCCTGTGGCCTCCCTAGCCAGTCAGAAAACTGACTACGATGACATCAACTGGCTAGAATTGCATAAAACTTCCCTTTCTTTACTCCCAGACTCTTGGATTCATGTTTTGTTTTGTTTTGTTTTCCAAATAATTTCACTTTGTCCAGTTGGCCTTCCCCTTCTTCCACCTCTTATCCTTTTTATCCCAATCAAATTAGATAGAAAATGTAATTTCTGATTTTTCATTACCAGATTTTAGGCAGTGAGGTGGAAGAAATGTAGATTCTCAAGGAGTTCTGACTAATGAAGACAATAAACCCTGGGCAAGTTGAAAATACTTTACAAGTAATAAACAGTAGCTGGCCAGAGAGAGACAGATTATGGTTTATGGCAGCAACAGCCTTCTATGCTGAGGAGAAAAAGAAGTATTAGATAATTCTTTCTTTTGATGAGTCTTATAGAAAATCACATTGGGATGATGAATGTGGAGAAAATAAACATTTACAGGTGTCATCCACAGATCCTTTTTATGTCATGAAATTATCAAGATGACAGGTCAAAGTGTCTCAAAGTATAATATGTATATGAATGTGATGATTAATTTTATGTGTCAACTTGACTGGGCTATGGGGTACCCAGATAGCTGATTAAACTATATCCTGGGTATATCTGTGAGGATATTTTTAGATGAGATTAACATTTGGATGGACATTCTGTGAAAAGCATATTGCCCTCTCCCATGTGGATGGGCTTCCACTGAAGGCTTCAACAGAACAAAAGCTGAATGAGAGAAAATTCTCTCTCTTCCCATCTTTGAAAAAGGGCATCAGTCTTTTCCTGCTTTTGGACATGTACTCAGACTGGAACTTACATCATCAGATCTCCTGATTCTCAGGCCTTCACATTTTTACTGAAAATATACCCTCAGCCCTGCTGGGTCTCTGGTTGTTGAGTACAGCCTTCATAATTACATGTGTTGATTCCTTATAATAAATCTCCTTATATATCTGTATGTACATCTACATCATCTATGGCTATACTTAGTCACATGAATAGATATCTGTATCTTATTTATTTATCAAAATCCAAATATAGATCCAGAACCACCAGGGGATTTTGTTAAAGTTTTGTAGGTTGCCGTGGGGCCTGAACGTTTGCATTGTTAATAAGCCCCCGTGTGATGTGCATGGCTTCTGCTTCTCAGCTCACACTTTGAGTAGCAAACTACTCTTACCTGGCAGTTTGATTTTTGGAGATTTATCTCAAGGTAACGTGGATCATAAAGCTATACTGGGGGGCAGGAAGTTTCCATCAAAGAAAGAGTATAGTGTAAAGAAAACAGAACTAATTAGAAGGAAGGGAAGAAGGGTTATATTTCAAACCATGCAACAAGCTAATTGCTTGACTTTGGATAAGCTAATGCGTCTTCAAGCTACAGTAAAAGAATGAGTTAAACTAGATTAGTGAGCCCCCAAGCTCTTCATGAGTATTTGGAAAGATTCCGTCCATTAAATGTATTTCAAACAACAGAACAACACATGAAGTCCCATTCCAGGTAAACTAATTTCTATTTATCCCTTTGAAATTTAAAAATATGTGTCAGAGCATAAACAAAAACACCACTTTGTGAATTGGAGGGAGGGAAAAGAGTGAGCGAGACCCAGGTGCTAGTCCCTCACTTTCCTGCTGTTTGCTTTGGGCTGGCCCCTGCTCTTCTGCAGAGGAAAATGAGCTGGAGGAAATATAAGTGAAAGATTAGCCAAGAATAGCAATTAAAATTTCATACATGAAGGTCATCATACCATTTTCTTTAATCGTGTTTAATGCTCAGCAATAACAAGTTATGTGAAATTTCTTTTCGTCAGCTTGAGAATTTCTATTAGAGAAGTAAATGCTTAGAACAACCATCAGTTTGATAATGAGTGTCTGACACCTTGATTCCACTCCTAGGTATCAGGGAAGATTGAGAAAGGCCTAGTGGAAATAGCCTCCAGGGGCTCCAAACTTTCACACCGGGAAGGAAAGGAATTGTTTCTGTATGTCCAATCCCAACAAGATTACATAAAATAGGATGGGTGCTTCTCTGAGAGAAAAACTCGAGTGTATCAAGAAGAATGAACAGGAAAAAGAGTGAATAGTGGTGAGCAAAAATTGTAGCTACCCAGTACAAGCATTTAGTTTTGTGAATCTAGTTAACAGCAATGTTCTTGGAAAACTGGCCTATTGCTGAGCTTTCTCGTGAACTTCATCCACCTGTCATGTTGGGACTTGGAGGTCAGCCAGCACAGGCAGGAAATAATAGGCTGCAGGATGCCGGTTGTGTATCAGTGGCCCCAACCCTCCCGTTCCTGAGCACAGATGAGCTGGAAGCCTCTAAGGCGTCACCACTGCATGGGTGAGGCCATGAGCTTGTGAGGCCACAGAAAGACTGGTGAGGTGGGTGGGGTACAAAAGGGATGACAGAAGTTTAAACTCACAGTGAGCCCCTCTTTGGGATTTCTGAGCCATCTCTACAGGGAAATGTCCCTGGCTGTTGCTCAGACACATCCCTTTGTTCTCACTGACCTCATCCTGAATGCAAGAGGCCGAGCCCCAGATTCAAAGGAGGACGTTTGGGTTCTTCCCACCTCCACAACCCTCCTTTCCTGTG
Organism: Tupaia belangeri chinensis; assembly: GCF_000334495.1. Taxonomy (NCBI): domain Eukaryota; kingdom Metazoa; phylum Chordata; class Mammalia; order Scandentia; family Tupaiidae; genus Tupaia; species Tupaia belangeri. Next base: position 4,464,388 of record NW_006159921.1, read on the forward strand.
GCCTCCCTAGCCAGTCAGAAAACTGACTACGATGACATCAACTGGCTAGAATTGCATAAAACTTCCCTTTCTTTACTCCCAGACTCTTGGATTCATGTTTTGTTTTGTTTTGTTTTCCAAATAATTTCACTTTGTCCAGTTGGCCTTCCCCTTCTTCCACCTCTTATCCTTTTTATCCCAATCAAATTAGATAGAAAATGTAATTTCTGATTTTTCATTACCAGATTTTAGGCAGTGAGGTGGAAGAAATGTAGATTCTCAAGGAGTTCTGACTAATGAAGACAATAAACCCTGGGCAAGTTGAAAATACTTTACAAGTAATAAACAGTAGCTGGCCAGAGAGAGACAGATTATGGTTTATGGCAGCAACAGCCTTCTATGCTGAGGAGAAAAAGAAGTATTAGATAATTCTTTCTTTTGATGAGTCTTATAGAAAATCACATTGGGATGATGAATGTGGAGAAAATAAACATTTACAGGTGTCATCCACAGATCCTTTTTATGTCATGAAATTATCAAGATGACAGGTCAAAGTGTCTCAAAGTATAATATGTATATGAATGTGATGATTAATTTTATGTGTCAACTTGACTGGGCTATGGGGTACCCAGATAGCTGATTAAACTATATCCTGGGTATATCTGTGAGGATATTTTTAGGTGAGATTAACATTTGGATGGACATTCTGTGAAAAGCATATTGCCCTCTCCCATGTGGATGGGCTTCCACTGAAGGCTTCAACAGAACAAAAGCTGAATGAGAGAAAATTCTCTCTCTTCCCATCTTTGAAAAAGGGCATCAGTCTTTTCCTGCTTTTGGACATGTACTCAGACTGGAACTTACATCATCAGATCTCCTGATTCTCAGGCCTTCACATTTTTACTGAAAATATACCCTCAGCCCTGCTGGGTCTCTGGTTGTTGAGTACAGCCTTCATAATTACATGTGTTGATTCCTTATAATAAATCTCCTTATATATCTGTATGTACATCTACATCATCTATGGCTATACTTAGTCACATGAATAGATATCTGTATCTTATTTATTTATCAAAATCCAAATATAGATCCAGAACCACCAGGGGATTTTGTTAAAGTTTTGTAGGTTGCCGTGGGGCCTGAACGTTTGCATTGTTAATAAGCCCCCGTGTGATGTGCATGGCTTCTGCTTCTCAGCTCACACTTTGAGTAGCAAACTACTCTTACCTGGCAGTTTGATTTTTGGAGATTTATCTCAAGGTAACGTGGATCATAAAGCTATACTGGGGGGCAGGAAGTTTCCATCAAAGAAAGAGTATAGTGTAAAGAAAACAGAACTAATTAGAAGGAAGGGAAGAAGGGTTATATTTCAAACCATGCAACAAGCTAATTGCTTGACTTTGGATAAGCTAATGCGTCTTCAAGCTACAGTAAAAGAATGAGTTAAACTAGATTAGTGAGCCCCCAAGCTCTTCATGAGTATTTGGAAAGATTCCGTCCATTAAATGTATTTCAAACAACAGAACAACACATGAAGTCCCATTCCAGGTAAACTAATTTCTATTTATCCCTTTGAAATTTAAAAATATGTGTCAGAGCATAAACAAAAACACCACTTTGTGAATTGGAGGGAGGGAAAAGAGTGAGCGAGACCCAGGTGCTAGTCCCTCACTTTCCTGCTGTTTGTTTTGGGCTGGCCCCTGCTCTTCTGCAGAGGAAAATGAGCTGGAGGAAATATAAGTGAAAGATTAGCCAAGAATAGCAATTAAAATTTCATACATGAAGGTCATCATACCATTTTCTTTAATCGTGTTTAATGCTCAGCAATAACAAGTTATGTGAAATTTCTTTTCGTCAGCTTGAGAATTTCTATTAGAGAAGTAAATGCTTAGAACAACCATCAGTTTGATAATGAGTGTCTGACACCTTGATTCCACTCCTAGGTATCAGGGAAGATTGAGAAAGGCCTAGTGGAAATAGCCTCCAGGGGCTCCAAACTTTCACACCGGGAAGGAAAGGAATTGTTTCTGTATGTCCAATCCCAACAAGATTACATAAAATAGGATGGGTGCTTCTCTGAGAGAAAAACTCGAGTGTATCAAGAAGAATGAACAGGAAAAATAGTGAATAGTGGTGAGCAAAAAATGTAGCTACCCAGTACAAGCGTTTAGTCTCCTTTCTTCTCTTTCTTTCTCAAATCCAGATAGAAGCTCTCCACTTGGTTGGTTGGATATTACTAGCTCAGTTCATTTTTTTCCCCTTCTTGGACAGTAGATGTTGGTTATTCTTTACCTGCCAGTGCATTAGAAAGAACAGAGGTTTACGACACTATAGACATTACGTAAACCCGCTGTCTTTTTTTTTAATCACTCATTAAATTGTGACATGTTTTATGTATTTTTGTGAGGAAAATCTTATCTGTGGTAAGATACAGTACTTGGAATAAAACAGTCATCCAACAAAATGTTGGTAGTCTCAACATTCAAAATGTTGGTTAAATGACTGCCTCAATGAATGTGAAAATCACAGTCTCTCGGGCATTATTCATATTTGTTTGAGGCAGTTACCCACAGTCTCCTTCTACAGAAAAACCTGTCAAGGCCTTGTTCATCACAGATAAAATGTTTTTGAATTCTTACCTTCTACATAGATTATTTGCTTGGCATGCCTCTGACCTTCAGCTCTACCAGTCTAAACTGTCTTCTGTCCCTAATAAAAACCACACAGCAGGTGCATCCTCCTTGCCACAGTACTACTGCTCATTTATTTTCTAGTTCAAATTTCGGGTCCATCTGCTGAATTTACTATGTGCATTCTTCACACTATGTCTTCAAGTGACCCATGGTCTTTCATAAAGTCAATGATGCTATCAATGTCACTGTTCTATTTTTTTCTGAAATGTACTCCAAATTCAATTAGGTTTCTCTTTTCTGGGTCTTTATTATCAAACTCCTTACTTTGAAGTCCTGAAATTATTTTTAAAATGGCCTATACTCCTCCTACTCCTCCACAGTCAATTACTCTTCAGTGCTATGCAACAGAGCCAGAAATATCTTGGGTGGTAAATCCTATTAATAATCAATATCCATTTATTGCTAGGGGCACTGTGGTTATTCCAGAAATGGGTAAAAATGAGACATACAATCAAGAGCTTATGGTGTGGTAAGGTGTGAAAGACATATGCAAACAAGTAAATTATATTGCAATGTGGTAAGTGGGAATACAGTGTTGAAGTGAGGTTGATCAAAAAAGCTTAAGCTGGAGCTGGCAGGTGGCGTGGTGGTTGAAGTCGCTGGACGCCCACATGGCTGACTATGGTTCAAGTCCTGAACCTGGAAGTTTGCTTTCTCACTTCCTCTCTCTCTCTCTCTCCCCCCCTCCCTCTTTGGCCAAATTAAATAAATAAATAAAGTTAAATAAAAATAATTCTTTAAAAAAAAAAAGAAAGAAAGAAAGCTTAAGCTAAACCATAAGATGAGTGGAGGTTAGAGTGTGCAAAAACATAATATTGAGAGAGAAAGCAGAATTTGGTTAGTGAATTGTAAGTAAGCCTGTGGTTCTTAAGTTCAGAGCGTTAAGGACTTATTTGAAGGAGGTGATTTTGATACTATAAGGCAAGGGTCAGTAAAAACTAAGGCCACTGGAGAGCTGCCTGTTTTTGTAAATAAAGTATTACTGGAACATAGCCATATCCATTCATTTACGTAATGCCTATGGCTGCTTTCTTGCTACAATAGCAGAGTTGAGGCATTGCCATGAAGACCATTTGGCTTGCAAAATAGAAAATGTTTACTACTTGGCATTTTGCAAAAAAAAAGTTTGCCAACTACTGCTGTAGGGTTGCAAAACATTCAGATCTTGATGGTCCTGGAAAGCCACACTAAAACATTCAGACTTTATTCTGAGGAACAAAGGGAAGGCTGGTGAAAGAGAAAGCCAGAGAGTAGCGTGTCATCAGGTTTTTGTTAGGAAAATCATTCTGCTTGCATATAGGACAGTGGCACTGACAGCATCATTGACTTTGTAAAAGAATGAATTGCAGGGGCAAGCTGAAGACAGGGACACCAGTTAGGAGTTGGTTGCAACAATTCAGGCAGGTAAAGACCGTGACCTGCACTGCCATGTGTCCAGAACTGAGACAGAAAATACTTATAGAAGTCAGTGACATGTAGGAATACCTTTTCACAGATTTTTCTTTTGTTCCTCCTTTACTGTGTTCCTCCCTCCTCTCTTGCATATTTCTTTCATTATGATCATTCCTTTTTCCTTCTTCACATCTCCTATTTAGACAGGCAGAAACTTCAGAAATCTGTCTGTGAGAACTTCTATAGCGGAGCTGCTATAGAAGTTGCGTCTTTCCAAATCTGCCATGGACTTAGAGCTTCGAGCTCCCCTGCTCTTCCTCTCCCTTCATATTAGTCAGTCTATTTGGGCCACCACCATAGTTTCTGGAATCTCTCAATATCCCAAAGCTCACCTGAAGTACGCTGTTTCTGCTCCCCTAGCATGCATCATCACCTTAAAATTCAACTTTTTAAAGGTAGCAAGTTCGTCTTCGTTACCTCAAATTTTATGTATGATGAGGCAAGTTGAGAGAGGTTAAATGACTTCCCCAAATCACACTGAGTTAGTAGCAAGACCAGGTGTCCTAGTCCCTTACGTTGTTCTCCTTCCAGTTCTTACCTGTAACAGTTCTAATTTCCTGTCACAAATTATGAAGATAAAGTAGCTATCACCATTTCTGCCCTATGACCCTATCCAATTTGATCACTTGAAGGAAGTTTGTAAATAGCCATGTAGCTGTCCCAGCTACTTGACTATAAATAGATCTTTTTAAAAGAAATTCCACTGAGTAGATCAATTGCTTCCTGATGCAGAGACTCAACTGGTAGTGCCAGAAATCATCCGGAACTCAATTATGACATGAAGGCAAGGTTAACACCCAGGCTGGAAGTAGGACAATTATAGGCGATATTTTAGCTTTGAAATATTAAAGTGTTATGGGGTTTTATGACTTTCATTTGGTTTTCATTTCATATCACTGTGTCTTTTAAATATCCAAGTTCCACAGATAAATCACTCACCTCAAGAAATGATGGTCTCATAACCCTTTTGTAACCCACAAAAATGTCACACATTTATTACCATCATTTCACAGTGACTTTGATATTTTACCTCTGCTGCAAGAGCCACACATGACAAACTGAAGCCAGATGCTGTCATTTTTATAGCGCTGAGTTTAAAGAAAGATATGGGTGTTGCTGAAAGGCCTGAACCCTTCTAGTCAACTCCACAAGTCAGGGCTATGGAGAACAGCCACCAGCCCTGGAAAATGTCAGGTCTGTCAAGGGTAGAGTCGCCAGAAGCCAACACCTAAGGAACTGACATGGCCTGGCCAGGACATCATCTGGCTGCAGTCTTCCACAGCAGCATTGCTCGATATGATAGCCACTTGCCATGTGTGGCTATTGGATTTAAATGACTTAAAATTAAATGCTGTTTAAAATTTCAGTTCTTAGTTGCATTAGCCACTTTTCAAGTTCTCAGTGACCACGTGTGGTTAGTAGCTACTACATAGCAGGGTCCAGATACAGAGCATTTCTATCATTGCAGAGAGTTCTATGTAACAACACTGTTAGAGAGAAAGGCAGACTAAGGAATGAAATGAAGAACTCTGCATAGGGGGAAACTTGTAGCAGGATTGGTTATGGTACAATGGATGTACCAAAGCAGCATAGCACAGTGGCCAAAAAGAGGTGTGAATTCTTGTTTACTATCAGCTGGTGTGAAGCTATGGGGTTTGCTTAATCTCTCTTCCTGATTTTTCTTCTCTATAAAATGTGCATTCTAATTGGTATTATCTGGCTTATCATGATTAAATGAGACTTTCTTTCTTGGAAGGGCTTAGTATGAGGCTTTGTACACTGTATACGCTCAAGAAATAATAGCAGGACCAGCAGATGGTGTAATGGTTACTTCGCCAAATTCTCACATGGCCAACTATGATTCGCATCCCAAACCCGGAAATTTGAAACTCACGCCAGGTGTGTGTGCATGGGTGTCCAAAATCCTGAGAGGAGAGTGGAGGAGAAGGGATTGTGACATGGACATCTCCTCTGGAGGGGTGATTTCTCTCTCTTTGTCTCTTCTGCCATCTCTCTGACAAGCACATGTGCCCTATAATAAACATCTCTCTTAAAAATTAATTAAAGTAAAAAATAAAACAAGAAATAATTGTGCTATTTTGAGAGTGAAGCCTTTTCATCAAATAACAGTTGCACACTGAGATCCATGAGTAAGTCTAGTAACATGAACTTACATCTGAGTTGAAAGTGTGCCACAGTAATCTCAGTATCAGCTTAAAACGTGGAATGATCATTGACAGGAGAGGTGAAGAAAATAATAGTTGGTGAGTACAGTATCAGAAAGGATTTCATTCAGCTGGAAGCAACAGAAACCCCAACTTACTTGCAGCATAAACCAGTAAGGGGTTTATTTGTCAAAGAAATAATCTTTTTTTTGGGGGGGGGAGGGAAGTTTTTGCTATAGGGTGCATGTGCTCACCAGAAAGACAGAGAGAGAGAGATCGAAAGCGAGAAATCACGCCCTAAAGAGGATGGTCACCCTGCAATCCCTTCTCCTCCATTCTCCTCTAGGGATCTTGGGCACGCATGCACACACACCTGGCATGAGTTTAAGCCACCAGGTCCAGGACTTGAACTGCAGTTGATTACATGGGAGTCCAGAGACAGCCATTATGCCACTGCTAGTCCCAAAGAAATAATCTCTCTTGCTTTCTGTTCCAACTCTCTAACATCTGCCTTTCATTCTCACAGTTGTAATATGCCAAATGTTCCTCCAGATACCATGTCCATATTCCTGGAAGGATAAAATGAGTTTCACTCTTTTAAATAGGAAAGGGCATCTTCACACATGCCTCTCCCAATATCTCATTGACCAGAAGAACTCTGCCACCCCTAGCTCTAAAAAAAAAAAAAAAAAAAGAGCAAAGAATAGAGATCTGTTTGTTTAGAATGAATTCCATGAAATTGCTAGTATTTGAGCATTTAATCAACAAAGAGGCAATTTTCTATTAGTAAACCTAAGAGTTGGCCATATCGGAGTCCTGAACAAAATTGGGATTCTACTGGAAAAAAAAAGGGAGAATATATACATTAGGCAGGCAACTAATAGTGTCTTCCACTGGCTTTCATCTCCCACAGGGCCCATTGTGTCTTAAAGCCTCCTAAAGGCAAGTGTTATATCATTTCTGAAAGAACAGAGTAAAATTTAAGCAGTAGAAAGCTACAAAGCTGAAACAGAAATTGGACCTTTTGTCTCAACTTCCATATACCTCTCACCAGTTTTCTCAAGCAAAGGTAAAAATGAAAAGACTCCTGTATAAATAACACAAAATTCAAAGAAAATAAAAGATTTGATCATGACAGATTATGTGTTAACACAACTGTTTCAATCAGCCACAGATGCATGATTCTTTTATCAGAGCTATCAGTCATAACTGGGACGAAACAAGACTACACTTAAGTGGAGGGGAATATATTGGCTTGTTTTGTGAGAATTTAATTCAATTTCCATGCCTGCCTCCTTCCCTTGGGAGAAATTATTACCTGACTTGATGCTAAAAGGACTAGGCAAGATAAGTGTGTTTAAAGATAGTATTAGAAGAGAAGGTCGTATTGGGTTTTTGTTTTTGTATGCTGTGCTTTTTTTTCTGGTTGATTTTTTTTTTTCCTCCAAGGGAGTAAACTTGGATAACAAATCCACAGAATTAAAGATGCCTTGTCTGAACCGTATAAAGATAGGCCCTCCATATGGATTACTGAATTATATGGTATGCCTCTCAGAAGACGTGTTTTGTCACTTTTGTGGCTTTATTATTATTTGATGGCAGTTTCCTGATTTTTAATCATTTTTAAGATCTTTTTTAAGATCTCCCCCCACCCCTGGATCATACGCTGCCTACTGAACATGCTATTAAATGTCTCATAGGTAACTCTGTCTCACATCGAAGGCTAACTACATATATTTTCCCTAAATGAGACAAACTACAACAGAATAAAGCATCCTACTCTTTTACTACTGTATGTCATCTTAATAAATGAATGACACCACGAGGCACCCAGTTGCTCAGACACCCAAACCTGAAAGTCATCCTTTACTCTTCCTTTATTCAACCCCTTCATATCCATTTAACCACCAAAGCCTGTCAATACCATTTCCTAAACATTTCTCAAACCCATACAGTAAATTCACAGTGTATCAAGGCTATTTTTTCCTCTATGAGTAAATACTTATAAAGTGTAACTAGCTAAAGTGAACCAACGGTGACCTGGCTGAGAATGGTGTCATCTAGTTCTATCACTGATGTTCTGCCTCAAGCAGGATCTCCATGAAAACCTCTGGAGGACCCATGTATCCACCAATATCTGGCTGACTTCAGGATGGTATGGATCCTGTTTGTTAACTGCTTGCCAATAGGGAGTGTTTCTATTCCACCTTTGTAAATTGTCTTTGGGGAAATGTTACAAGCTGTACTGCAGCTGTTTTGTGACTCTTCTGATCTGCAAAATCCATGACCCAGACTATATATCCCTTGTAACTTCTGCAAGTCGGAACCCAGACTTGAGAATACTAGCTCTGCTGGGACCGCTGACATTATAAACCCAAGTTCTCCTGCTCTCTGAGTGGCACTTGGTTTCTTGGCCATCTGTTTTTCTGCAACAAGACCACATGGCTCATAAGAATACCAATGCTGGGACTAGCAGATAATGTAATGGTTATGTCACTGGAGTCAACTGTAGTTCAAGTCCTGGACCCAGAGGCTTAAAACTCACTCTGGGCATGTGTGCATGTGTGTCCAAAATCCCAAGAAGAAAATGGAGAAGAAGGGATTGCAGTATGGCCATCTCCCCGTGGGAGTGATTTCTCAGTTTCTGTCTCTCTGGTGAATGCATGTGCCTTATAACAAAAATATCTCAAAAAAAGAATACAAAGTTTAATAAGGAAAGGGAATTCGATGATCTAAGTGTTGAAGAATTAAATATGGCTTCATTTTTTCAAAAGAAAACCTCCAGGGAACCAACAGTTAGCGTAATGGCTATGTCGCTGGACTCCCACGTAGTCGACCACGGTGTGTGTCCCGGACCCGGTGGCTTAATACTCATGCCGGGTGCATGTGCGTGCGTGCCCAAGATCCCGAGAGGAGAATGGAGGAGAAGGGAGTGTGGCGTGACCATCCCCTCTGGGATTTCATTTCTCGCTTTCTGTCTCTAATGTCTCTCTGTCTGTCTGACGAGCGCACGCGCCCCGTAGTGAAAATCTCTCCAAAAAAAAAAAAAAAAAAAAAACCTCCAGAGAACACTGTGTCTGTCTTACCACTACTATTTCCCCGGAATCTAGCAGGTGTCTGGCACACAGTGTCACACTGAGTAAGCACTCAGTAAATATTTATTGAAAGTTACTAAAATGAATAAGATGGGGAAGAATGGTCATTTTACTTGGTAATAATGGAACATTTTTAAATGATCATTCTAGTTTCTCAGAAAAAGATTTTTCATTTTGCCAGTATCTGGGAACCCTTGGATTCAGCCCAGGACAGGAGTTATTTAGATAGTTCTATACTGCCACCTAGAATCCAATTATTTGTTCATCTTTGTGTTACCATAACCTGAGAAAGAAAACAAGCTTTGGTATATCCAATTTGTCATTTACTAGTTTTGTGACTTTTGCAGCCTTATTCCTCTGGGCCTCAGTTATTTCATCTGTAAAATGGAACTGGGGGCAATACCGTACACCTTGTGAGATTATCGGGATAATTCAATGAGATCATATGAGAAATGCACCAAACAGGGTTCCCAGTGTATAGCAGATATTCAGTTAGCAGGTATTATGCCTTCGTACTGCTGACTAGATGGATAATACTGACTTCTTATTATGCTAACAGTCTTATCCAGGGAGCGTGAAGTGTCTGGAAGTCACCCTCATCCACTCAGCAACCACAAAACTCTTGACAATCAGCTCAGTCTTCTTTTCAGGTAGTATGGCCAGGCAGTAAGGAAATACCCATGTGATTCTGAATGGGTATTTCTTTTTATGATATTTGGTCACTATCAAAAGTGCCTGTTGTGAGAGGCATGCATTAGAAGGATGAAAAATGCAAATATAAAGTAGGCGGGGAACTTTTAAAAAGTGACATTTGTGGTGGAGAAATTAAATCTAAGGTATGAAAAGAATAACAGAAGGAATGGGGAAAGAGGCACTTTAAAATGAGATAGTTAAGAAAAGTCTCTGACCAGGTGGTGAGGACCTAATCATAGGATAATTTTTCCAAATAGAGTGTGCCAAGCAGAGAGATTTTCAAGAGAAAAGTTCATAGGAAGAAACAATCTTCCTGTATTTGCAAAGCATAAAGCAGGCCAGAGTGGCAGATGTGAAAGAAAAGAAGATAGGACACGAAATCTGAAAGGATAAAGCGTCTAGATCATACAGAGGGAGACTTAAAGGCCAAGGAATTATGGATAGATTAGATTTATTTTCAATGCATTATCAAGTCACTGAGTACTTTAAAGAGGGACAGTGATAAAATAAGGTGAACGTGGAGGTCAATGACTTAATAGTGTCACTTTGGTTACCTTGTAGACAAAATTTAGTGGGGGTAGGAGGGGAAAAAAGTGGATGGAGGGAACCACTTTGGAAGCCTTTTTAGTAGACTGGGCTTGAGATGGTGACTGATGGTAGAACAGTGTGTTTGGAAATGAAAACTCGTGAATGAATCAAGGCTACATGTTTGAAGTAACCTCAAAGAGACATACTTGTAGATTGGCTGTGAAGGTTGAGGGGAAACAAGAAACCAAGAACAAGACCATTTTCAACGGGCAACTGATAACGCCATCTGTGAAGATATGGAATTGAGGAAGGTATAGCCTAGAGCAAGGAGTGATAAGGAGTTCTGGTTGAACTATCTGAAACTTGAGATAAGTAATATCTTAAAGTGGATATATGATCTCAGCAGGTGAAGATGCAATTTCAATCCTCAAAGTAGAAATGAAGACAGGAAATATTAATGTGGGGGTCATTGAATATAAGGTGGAGATAAACCATGAAACTAGATAAGATCTAGAGATCAAATATAGATGGGGAAAACAAGGTATTGACCATGCCCAGAGGCATGACGGAGTCCAGCGACATAGCCATTACGCTAACTGCTGGTTCCCAGAGATAAGTAATATCTTAAAGTGGATATATGATCTCAGCAGGTGAAGATGCAATTTCAATCCTCAAAGTAGAAATGAAGACAGGAAATATTAATGTGGGGGTCATTGAATATAAGGTGGAGATAAACCATGAAACTAGATAAGATCTAGAGATCAAATATAGATGGGGAAAACAAGGTATTGACCATGCCCAGAGGCATGACAACATTCAGAGGGCACCAGAGGAGTAGGTGACAAAAGAGATTAAAGAAGGACAACCAGGAAGCAGCAGATAGTGTAATGGTTACATTGCTAGACTCCCACGTAGTCAACCATGGTTCAAGTCCCATGGCAGCTTAAAACTCACACAGGCACAGGTGCTTGCATTCCCAAAATCCTGAGAGGAGAATGGAGAAGGAATTGCCAAGTGGCCATCCCCCCTGGGGGGTGATTTCTCATTTTCTGTCTCTATCTCTTTGGCAAGCACACATACCATATAGTAAAAATCTCTCTTTAAAAGAAAAGGACAACTAGTGAAATAAGAGGATGTACTATCACAGAAGCCAAGGGTTCTAAGAGGAAGAAATACACCAAATTGAATGCTGATGAGAGATTTAATAAGATAAATAAGAGAGAGAGAAATGACTACTAGTCTAGGCAACAGAGAGGATTTTGACAATTTTGAGTTAGTGGAGTCATAGGGACAAAAATGGGTTATGGAAATGAGGGCAAAGTAGAGAAGACTATTAGTGGAAATAATTATTCCCTTAGTAGTTTCACTATGAGGTAGAAGAGTGAAATGGAATAGTTGAAGGTGAAGTTTAAGGGAAAAGATATTTTCCTTCTATTTAAGATAGACAGCACCCCATACGTTGGTAGGAAGGGTCCA
>NW_006159921.1:4476488-4495419 GCF_000334495.1 Tupaia belangeri chinensis
AGAGTGTGAGGTCTATTCTAAAATAAAGGGTTTATTTAAGAAAAAGAAATTTAAAAAAAAGATAAGGCAGAATAAAAATAAATTTAGGAGTAAAATCCTTGAGAGTGGTTTCCAAAGCCCTATTAGAGAAGAGGAGAGTTGGTAGCCAATGAATAGTGTTCATTTATTAGCAAATAACTAAATTAATTGTATTACATTTTAGTGCTTATATGAAGGACGTCTTCAGAAAGCTCATGGAAAATGCATGTTATAAAGAACTATGTATGCCTTTATGCCTTTCAATCCTTCAGTTTCTCCCATAGAGTGCAGACATTTGGTATATACTGAGGAGGGACATACAATGCCTTTCTTTCATAGTCTGACTTGGAGAGGAGGGTGGAAAATGGAGGAGGTAAGAGGAAGGGAATCAAGGGAAAAAAGAAAAAAATATATATTTAAGGGACACAAAAATGGAAAATTATCTATTGATCATATGTATGGTAATATCTTTGATTGAACCAATACATAGTGTATTCAGGATGAGAAAATCATTTGATATGCTGTAATGATACACAGTGATTGAATGTAAAATTTAATTAGTTAAATTTAAAAACTATGCCTGAATTTTTAAAAATGTTTGCACCAAAATATACTTTTAATTTCATGTTTCCACAAACTTTTTGAGTTCTTCTCATGAAATTTACATACATCTATTCATTTTTATCATTATAACCTTGGGGAAAAGTTATTATAATGCTCATTTTATAAAATGAGGAAAAAGTTCAGAAAAGTAGGCCCTGATTGAAAACAACATTCTCCATCACTCAAAAGAATTTGGAGCATAAAGGCCAGGTTTTCCAAAACACTTAATTTGGTTGATATGGTTTGGAATATGGTGACCCTGTCAGGTTTTATCCTAGTAAGGGATTTCATGAATATTTAATATTGGATCTGTTTCCTCTGCTACAGAATGCACGTATACTACAAAATATATTTAGGGGCCTTTGGATCCAGATCTCCTGATTTAAAATGTTTTTGTTGCATAGTTTCTTTGATTAAAAATAAGAAAGTTTCAAAGTGCTGGCTAAGAAGACAAACATGTAAGCAGCAGAGTGAGGGATCTGAGATCTCATCACACATTGTCCACTGCATGTTGCTTGGAGGGTCTGTTTACAACAACATGCACTGTGTTGGAATCTTCCACGTTGCTCCATGAGTAGGTGTTGACAGCATCCTCTTTACTCTTCTGCATGTGTTCAGTGATTACAAATAAAGATGCATTAATGCTGAGTCAGGCTCCTTTGCTTCTTTTCAGGGAACTTCAAGGGGAATAAATAAAAACTTTGTCTACACATGACGGATCACTTTTGAAAGCCACTCACAAGTTCTCTTGGTTAACCAATTATATTTTTTCAGTCCTTTATTTGGTTTCGAATCCTACTTTGTCCCTGAAATCTGAGAAATTTGGGAGCATCACCATCCAGATGACAATTACATTTCTAAATATAACTAGGTTGATAACTACCGGGCAGCACAATTCTTTTGTTAATTAAAATCAGTAAGTGGACCAGTCAGGTGTTGTGGTGGGTAAGATAGCTGGATTCCACATAGCCAACTGTGTAGTTTGAGTCCCAGATCCATAGCCTTGAAAAACAACCTGGGCATGGTGGTGGTAGATGCATGCCCAAGTCAGCTTAGCCTCTTTGAGAATCCATTTCTTTATCTGCAGAATGTGGTTTTGGGAAAGCTGGTAGCATGGTTGGTAAGGTGGCTGGATTCCACATTGTTGACTGTGCAGTTGAGTCCCAGACCCAGCAGATTTAAAAACACACCAGGTAGAGGTGCACAAGTGCCCAAAATCCCAAGAGGAAAGTGAAGGAGAAGAGATTGCAGCATGGTCATTCCCCCTTGGGGGTGCTTTCTCACTTCCCCCTCTTCTATCCCTTGTCTCTCTTCAGAGAACATATACACCCTATAACAAATTTTAATTAATTAATTAAAGTAGGTAAGCATGCATTGAGAGCCTGCTAACACATGAGGCTTCAGTCTCTGATTGGGAATAGTGAGACACGTGAGATAACAATCCTTTAGCATGAAAGATTCAGCACAAAAGGCTATTCTTTCTAGGAAGAAAGATCAAGATGAGAAGATAGGAATTATTGAAAGGAGAAAACAGGCTTGAGAGATACTTAGAGGGTGACTATTTGAATGTGAAGATAAAGATGAAATGGATGAGAAAGGTTCAAGTATAGTCACCTGAATGCATTGTTTTATTATTAACCAATGGTTTTAAAAGATTTATAGAAAGTGTGTGTTATGCATAGATTTTAAGACTTTTTTGCACCTTGATTCCATTTTCTATCAACTGTTTGAAATCCTCTTATATTCAGCAAATACAGCAAAAGATGTGGGTTTAGGACACTGGGTAAGTATGGGATGGAGGAATAGGTTATTCTCACGTCAGCATTTTGAGTTTGTAGTAACTGAGAAATATTCTATTAAAGATATTGAGAATATACATATTAAGTTGGAAAGCGAGATGAGAACTAGAAAGATGTACTCTTCTCTGTTCAAATAGTTCTTTAAGTATAATTTCTTTTATCCCTCTATAAAGAAACAATCTCTTTGTACCTGTTTCTACACTAATCTTGAAGGTCTTGTAGTCAGAAATGTTTGTCTCACTTTTTATTATATCTCATATGCTTGGCACATAACAGTTGCTCAGTGAATAATGCTGAATTTATGAATGGTTGTTGAACTTTGGGAGTCATGGACTAGAAATAGGTATTTACTGATAGCATGATAGGAGTGAGATTGTTCACAATGACTGAGAAGAAGACTAGAAAGGAACCTCCTGGAAGGCTAACTTCTAAGGAAGAAGAAAGGAAGCCCATATAAAGAAGACTGTGAACCAGAATTGGGAGGACAGCCAAAAGGGAATGTCCCACAAAACCCAGAAAGATAGGGAATCTTAAAGCAGAAGGTCATGATAGAGTTAGTATCTTAGATAACAAAGAGAAGGAAAATACAAGTACCCCCAGTGATTTTGGCATTTGGAAGTTTGGAAGTCATTGGTTACATGAGAAAGAGCAGTTATTGTACAGATAGATTTTAGAAAGTTCATATATAAGGAAATACATATGATGAACATATACTCATCTTTTAGACTTTTAATGAGAGGAAAGACTAAAGCTGGTAGGTATAAAGATAAACTATATTGAAGAAAACTTGAAAATCATAGTTAAACCTATTCATAGATTGAGGGAAAGGAGCCAATGAAATGAAAAGAAGTTGAAGATACAGGCAGGAATTCTACAGAAGGATAGAATATGGTTAGGATTTATAGAAAGTATGTCACATTCTTATTCATATCTACTACCCATTTGACAGTTTTCTATCAGCCTTAGCATGCTTCAACATGATGGTGGCTTACAATGGCTGAGTGTGTGGCTGGCAGGTGGCACAGATGAATCTTAAGGAACTCCAGCAACGTTGATGGCGGCTATGGGCACTGAAGATCTCAGAGTGCATACACTCAGCTGCTAGTCTGAGCTTGAAACTCCCATTTAACAGTTTTCTAGAAGCCCTATTTTAGTCATATATTTGTTCATACCCACCAAAATATTTGACTTGTTCTCTTATTGACCAGGGTCACTGTGATATCTTTTAGCATTGCCTTGCTGCAGAAAGTCAGTCACTTCACAGACTTGAATGAGACTCTCTGCTGATGAAAACATTTCTCGTCTTGCCTTGCCCCTTTTCTTGTTTCTTGTAGCAATAAATGACTCTCAAGGATATGCTGCCAATATAATCATCTGTCGTGAAGCGCTGTTCCACTGTGATTACAAATAGTGGCCCATGTTATTACTTACATCACCCACCAAAAGAGCATGTCCATCGGGTTTTGAAATTATTTTCAATGATTTGTAAATACTATTAGGAATAATATTTATTATACTCGGATTGTGACTGGCTTCAAATTGGTCTTGGCTTCATCTAAAATCTTATGTTTCACCATTGGCCTATAAGTTTATCCCACACATTTTGAACTGACTAATTATAGCCAATTTTTGTACATTGTTAAACTCTTTCAGAAATATGTCTTAAATCTGGCTTCATAGAAAATCATGAAGCTTAAAACCAAATGATATATGAGAGCTCTTTATATAATACGTGGAATAACCTCAAATGTTTACCTAATTAATGCTACCATGGTAACAATTTTTATTAACAGCATTTAGCTCTCCTTTTGTGGTCAAGGACAAGTTAATAAGGTAAGGTCAAAACATTTCTTGGGGGTTGACCTAATTAGACATCTTTCCCTTTTCTCTGTTCTGGGTAACAGAATTGTTTTTTAACAATGTTTTATTTTGTTGGCTCAAAAGTAAACAACATTAAGCCTCTTAGCATTTTAATCTGTTCCAGATATTAGGTTTTATTTGACATGAAGAGACTATTTTCTTTAACAAAATCAGTTTAGTTTATTCTGTTTCAAGTTTGGGGAAAGAAAAATAAGTGTGTATGCTCTTGTTTCCAACATTCAGTGAATACATCATTTGTTTAATTTTTAAATTTTCTTTTTTTTTTTTTGAGAGGTTTTTGCTATAGGGCGCATGCGCTCACCAGACAGAGAGACAGAGAGATAGAAAGCAAGAAATCACCCCCCAGGGAGGGATGGCCACGCCGCAATCCCTTCTCCTCCTTTCTCCTCTCTGGATCTTGGGCATGCACGCACATGTGCCCGGCGTGAGTTTAAGCCACTGGGTCTGGGACTTGAACTGTGGTCGACTACGCGGGAGTCCAGCGACATAGCCATTACGCTAACTGCTGGTCCCCATAATTCTTAAATTTTGAACTGGAACACATATTCTTTTTTTTTCTAGGAAAAAAAGTATAACCAGTTTCAGGAGAATTTTTAGCTTATTTTGGATGACAGGATTGGGTTTTCCTTAATCAACCTGTGCTATATTGTCCCTCATAAACTTTAAATGGTTAACATAGTCTAGAACCTTCTGTTCAACTATGGGTAACACCTGGACTAGCATAGCAAGAAAGTATCAGAAATGAAATTTTTGAACCCATGGTTTACAGATAGCTCTCAGTGTACCAGAAATTGAAACACCCACTAAATTATAATCTAATCAACTCGCACGCTTGGTCAGACTTCAGAATAATCAGCCCTGTCGTTGCTGCACAAAAGGCTGCTGTTAAATGTCAATCTTTCTATCACCAACAGGAAAGTCTACTTCCATGGTGTTTACAAATCCAGCTTTGGAAAATCTGGTCTTAATCCCAGACTAACTTCCTCTGTGATAATTGCTAACATAACAGTACAACGCAGTGACCTTGCTAATGGAATCCTTATTTCAGAAACCCATCAAATACCCAGCTGCCTCTCTATGAGGGGCTCCTATTTATGCAGATGCCAGAGGCTATGCTTCTTGGGACCCTGCTCAGTCCATATGGCTTCCCTCCCCAGATGAAGTGACTGACGTGAATCACAAATGGAGTTACACTCTGGACCCAGACTCTTCACTCCTCTGTCTGCATTGCACCTGGAAACAATTGATTTTTTTTTTTTTTTTTGGTCTTATTCAACCACTGTAGAGAAGTCGCATTCTGAAGTTAGAGAACTTGTGTGTGATGAGCCAAGGGGCTTTACCTCTCTTTCTTGAAACCAAGTGTTTGCAGGAATATGAAAAGGAAATGAATTATAGTAGAAGAGTTAGCCCCAAGAATGTGCTTCTTTTACCATGCTATGCAAATTTCTTTAAGAGCATGAAATGGAGGAAAGGCTGGAGGAAATTTTTCATTTCCTTGTCTACTCTACTCTTCCCATTAGACTACAACATTCTATTTCTTTCTTTCTTTCTTTCTTTCTTTCTTTCTTTCTTTTTCTTTTTATTTATTTTGAGAGAGAGATTTTTGTCATAGGGTGGTTGCACTTGCCGGAGAGATAGATAGAGATAGAAAGGGAGAAATCATCCTCAAAGGGGATGGCCATACTGCAATCCCTTCTCTATTCTTTCCTCGGAATTCTGGGCACATACGCACATGTGCCTGGCATGAGTTTTAAGCTACTGAATCCAGGAGTTGAACCACAGTCGACTCTGTGGGAGTCCAGAAACACAATCATTATACCATCTGCCGGTCCCTAGATTACAACATTATTAATGTAAGTATTGTTACATCTCCTCAATGGCTAACACAGTTTTTGGCAGATAGTAAGTGGCCTGTATATGTTGATCTAGAGAGTTAATTTCTCTTAGGGAAGAAAAACTGTGGAAATTGAAATTCTGTCCACTTTTTATAATCTAAGCGATCTTCAAATTTAATATCATCTATGTATAAAAGTACTCGTTCCCTATATCATACATACAGTTCGCTAGTCTCAGAAATTTCACATTTCTGCCTTTACCATCAACAACGGTAAAAATGCATCTTCTCATTCCAAAAAATACTCTTGTATCTTTACACATTTTAATAGGTTATGAATTAAATTTGAAGGAACTGATCAAAGATCCAGACCAGACTGACTGTGATTAATTTTATAAGTCACTTTGGCTAATAGCAAGTGGCCAATATATGTTTATCTTAAGAGTTAAGATAAACTGGCTGGGCCACAGTGCTCAGATATTTAGTCAACAATATTCTGGGCGTTTCTTTGAGGGTGTTTTTGTATGAGATCAACATTTAAATTGGTAGGCTTTGAGTAAATCGAATTGCCCTCCATATTGTGGGTGGGCCTGTTCCACTGATTGAAGGCCTTAAAATAGAATAAAAACCAGCTTCTCCTGAGCAAGAAGGGAGACTGCCAGAGACAGATGGCCTTTGGACTTGAACTGCAGCACTCACTCTTCCCCTGCTGGCCCACCATGCAGACTTTGGACTTGCCAGTTTCTATTATCACATGAGCCAATTGCTTAAAATAAATCTCTGCCGATATACACATCCTCTTGGTTCTGGTTCTCTGGAGATCCTTGTCTTCAGGTCACTGATGAATAGGCATATTACACCATCTAACATCTGACAACCCTATGGCCCACTTTCCCTCAGAATATCATGCAAGAAGATTCATACACTGCTTGCTTACATCATGATCTCACTTCTTTATTGTATGTAGCATCAGATTAAACAATAAGAGTCTTCATAGTCAGGCCACGTAACTCAAATAGTGGAGTTGGTGTCCGGAGGCCAAGCTTTCTCATGCATGCACACACATGTGCTTGGTGTAATTTTTAAGCTACTGAATCCAGGAGTTGAACCACAGTCGACTCTGTGGGAGTCCAGAAACACAATCATTATACCATCTGCCGGTCCCTAGATTACAACATTATTAATGTAAGTATTGTTACATCTCCTCAATGGCTAACACAGTTTTTGGCAGATAGTAAGTGGCCTGTATATGTTGATCTAGAGAGTTAATTTCTCTTAGGGAAGAAAAACTGTGGAAATTGAAATTCTGTCCACTTTTTATAATCTAAGCGATCTTCAAATTTAATATCATCTATGTATAAAAGTACTCGTTCCCTATATCATACATACAGTTCGCTAGTCTCAGAAATTTCACATTTCTGCCTTTACCATCAACAACGGTAAAAATGCATCTTCTCATTCCAAAAAATACTCTTGTATCTTTACACATTTTAATAGGTTATGAATTAAATTTGAAGGAACTGATCAAAGATCCAGACCAGACTGACTGTGATTAATTTTATAAGTCACTTTGGCTAATAGCAAGTGGCCAATATATGTTTATCTTAAGAGTTAAGATAAACTGGCTGGGCCACAGTGCTCAGATATTTAGTCAACAATATTCTGGGCGTTTCTTTGAGGGTGTTTTTGTATGAGATCAACATTTAAATTGGTAGGCTTTGAGTAAATCGAATTGCCCTCCATATTGTGGGTGGGCCTGTTCCACTGATTGAAGGCCTTAAAATAGAATAAAAACCAGCTTCTCCTGAGCAAGAAGGGAGACTGCCAGAGACAGATGGCCTTTGGACTTGAACTGCAGCACTCACTCTTCCCCTGCTGGCCCACCATGCAGACTTTGGACTTGCCAGTTTCTATTATCACATGAGCCAATTGCTTAAAATAAATCTCTGCCGATATACACATCCTCTTGGTTCTGGTTCTCTGGAGATCCTTGTCTTCAGGTCACTGATGAATAGGCATATTACACCATCTAACATCTGACAACCCTATGGCCCACTTTCCCTCAGAATATCATGCAAGAAGATTCATACACTGCTTGCTTACATCATGATCTCACTTCTTTATTGTATGTAGCATCAGATTAAACAATAAGAGTCTTCATAGTCAGGCCACGTAACTCAAATAGTGGAGTTGGTGTCCGGAGGCCAAGCTTTCTCATGCTGTGATATTTTCCTACCTGTACCTCAGTTTCCTCTTTGTACAATGAAGAGTGAGAGGAAGAAAGAGACCAGACTAGATCAGGGGTTCTGAATCTGCGTCGGGGCTTCAGTACATCTGTGAGCCTCCTGCAATTATGTTGCAGACTCATAAAGATGATTCATAATTTTCAATAGTTTCAGCTGGGTCCGTGAACCATAAAAAGCTTGAAGTCCTCTAGACTTATAATGGCAATGGCTCTTTCCAGTTCTGAGCTATCATAATATCCATCTGTCAACAGTATGTGGTTTGTAACTTTCCCTGAGAAATGTCTGATTTCAGTTTGTGCTTCATTAGGTCATGAAGACCCTGAGCTATTACAAAAGAAAGGAACTTTCTTTCTTTTTTAATTCTAACTTATGAGTAGAAAAGGGGAAAGGTGAGCTGGCAATTATTTGAGAGAGATGTATTGCTTTAAAATTTAGGAACAAATCACAAGAAAGTGTTAAAAGTTGTGACTTTTGAGAAGAAGAAATTAGAGGTCTGGAGAAAGATTACGTACTTTCTATTATAGGCCCATTTTTATTGCTTATATTTTTTACTATATACATTTATTGTTCTTATGCTTTAGGTATTTTTACATGTTTTACTTAATCTTAGAAACTAACAAATTGACCTATCTGTGGTGATGCAGATGGTAGGGCTCCACTGCACAATCCTGGAGCCATATGAGAATCCCTGGTTCAGATCTCTGGTTGACCTGAACATGCCAGGCACATACATAATCCTAGCCTGCTGAAAGGCTAGGGAGAAGATCATGGTGTAAGGGGACTCTGTTGAGATGGTATCTTTCTCTTTCCTTCATTAAAAAAATAAATAAGCCAGGGTTCTGTTGTTTATGGCTGAATAGTATTCCATTGAGTATATGCGCCACAGTTTTTCCCACTTAATATAATATATACCAGGTATCCACACTCTGTGACTGAAACTAATTGACTAAAGGATATAGAAACACAGTATATAGTTGTAAATACCAGATATAGTGTGTGTGAAAGAGGAGGGTCTGAAGAAGGACATTTAGAAGAAAAATAGGGAGGCAAAGCATTAATGGCACACAGAAATGTGATATTATCTGTTGAAGATATTTGTAGTTTTATCAACTGTACTAGGGAGAAATGTTCACCTGTTGAAATATACATTTTGTAAGCCAAATAATAATGTGATTGAATGTATAAAAGAAAATGAAATAAAGAAAAGAAAAGAAAAAATAAATAAGCTTTTAAAAAGTTTTAAACAACTAGTAAATTAAAAACAATTGAAAAATATAGAAAAATTGAATATTATTAAATGAAAAGAGTCATAATACATCGTTAAATAAAAAAAAGATAAAGACTAATAATATGTAAAATATGATTACGTTTAGAATAAACCATTACACATATCCATGTATTTTGTGTAGCATGCCATTAGTTACTGCTCATTGGAGGACTACAGGAGCAGGTGAGAATATTAATTTGACTTCAGGTTCTTTTAGGCTTTTATAATTCAAACAATTACAATTGTTTTCGTTTTTTCTGATTTGCCAGAGATCATGTGTGCTTCCTGGAGAGAGACACCAAGATGGTGAGAGAGAGAGAGAGATGGAAAGTGAGAACACATGCCTCATGGGGTATGGCTGCACTGCAAACCATTCTCCTCTGTTTCTCATTGAGGAGTTCGGGGACATGCACCCGGCGTGTTTCTCAAGCTGCCATGTCCAGGATTCAACTTTTGCAGTCAGCCAAGGAGAATACAGCTGACCTAACCACCATGCTACCAGCTTGTCCCTAATAACTAAAATTTTTTAAAGGTACATGCCACCGCCAGTTTATACACACCTTGAATGCACACATGTACAAAGGGGCCTTCAAAGCGTTTATGTAAAAAATGGAATTAAAGTTCAAGTTTTTTAGACTCCCAGAATATTCAGACAAGAAGCCATTTTAAAGCTGAGGTGTGCCTTGGCCTGTTCAGGAAATTTATGCTCTAAAATCCATCTTCTAGACTCCCAGAGTATTAAGACAAGTAATCTCTTTCTGTGGATATCACATTGCAAAGCACACTGGAGGAGAGATTTTTGTCACAGAATGACCAGAAACCACCACAGAGGTACAAGAAACATGAGAAACCAAGAAAATATCTCTCCCCTAAGGGAAAAGAACAATCCCTCATCATCCACAGACAGTACAGTAGAACTCTTGGAAATGTCTGACAGAGAATTCAGAATATTCATAGTGACAAAACTAAAAGGGATGCAAAAGCTGAGAGATAATGAACTCCAGAAAATGCAGGAGAAAAGAAACAATGAGTTCCAGGAGGTGCTGAAGTTTTCCAAGGACCTAAAAGAGGAAATACACACCATAAAAAAGAATCAAATGGAGCTATTAGAGACGAAGGCTGCCATTCAGGAGATCTAAACCTCCCTCGAAAGTATTAAAAGAAGATTAGTCCACGCAGAAAATCAAATCTCAGATATTAAAGGCAAAATCTCTGATCTAAAAAAGAAAATGAAAAAACTGAGAAAATAACCCCCCCAAAAATGAAAATACTATTCAAGAAATACTAGACCGCCTTAAGCGCCCAAACATTCAGATAATCGGTATCCCAGAAGGTGAGGTTATTAAGGGCATTGATAACCTATTCCATGAAATCTTGGAAGAAAACTTTCCAAATCTAGAGAGACATTCAAATATCCAGACTCAAGAAATATTAAGGACCCCTAATAGAAGCAACCCTAGATCTTCTCCAAGTCTTATCATACTCAGACTGGCCAAATCTACAGACAAAGACAAGATACTAAAATTGACAAGAGAGAAATGTCAGGTTACTTATAAAGGTTATCCAATCCTAACATCTCATCAGAAACAGAGCGGGACCAGCAGTTAGCATAATGGCTATGTTGCCCAACTCCCATGTAGCTGAACATGGTTCGAGTCCTGGACCCGGTGACTTAAGCTCACGCCAGGCATGTGTGTGTGCGTGCCCAAGATCCCAAGAGGAGAATGGAGAAGAAAGGATTGCGGTGTGGCCATCCTCCCTGGGGGGTGATTTCTTGCTTTCTGTCTCTCTGTCTCTGGTCCCAAAAAAAAAAACCCCCCCAAAAAAAAAAAAAAAAAAAAAAAAAAAAAGAAACAATGAGAGCAAGGAAGGGATGGAAAAATATATTCAAAGTGTTAAGTGAAAAACATTTTCAACCAAGAATGCTATACCAGGCAAGATTATCTTTCATATGGAAAGAAAGGATAAAAACAGTCTCAGATAAACAAGACCTGAAAGAATTTGCCAATAGCAGACCCACTCTTCAAGAAGTTCTGAAAGAAGTGCTCTAGAAATAAGAGAACAAAAGAACCAAGAAAATGACCAATTTAATGCTAGGGACAAGAAATACTAATAGTAAAATGTTAACTTCTAGGATTTAAACAGAAAGATTGGATCACAGTAACATTGCATATTCAACAGAAGAGAGTTTGAACATAAGACTAAACTGGTGAAATAGAATTTTATAACTTTTTGAGTGAAACATTACTGATTTTTTTTAAACTATGCTTTGTTTTCCCAATTTAAGCATTTTACTTTCTTTGGAGTTTTTGATAGGTTCAGCAATTTGTTAAAATATTTTTCTTGTTTCTTTCTTTAAATGGAAACATTAACTTTTATTCCTTTCTGACCCCTCTTTGGGGTAAAATATTTGGGAGAATTCTTATTTTGAGGCAGAAGAGTTATTTGTATAAGTTTAATAATGCTTGTTGCATTGAATCAGAAATTGGAAATATTCATTATGGGATAGGACTTTGACTAGAATGTCATATCTGAAGATTACACTATGGAACTAAGGTGGATCTCAAGTAAGCCAACAGAAGCTCTTAGAAAGATGGCCTGGCACCATAAATAGTTCTGCCTGACAGAGAGGATTAGAGGAGATATATGAAAGAATTTATAACATAAAATAACCTGGACTTTTCCAGCCCAGCATTGTAATCAGTAGAGATTGCAAAAGAGCAACCACATCAGAGGATTATCTTGAGAAAGACTTTGAAGGAAGAAAAAGAGACTGATCTTTGCTAGTCGATGGTATATCACAGAATGCTTGGTAGGCAGGGCTGAATTGAGAAGGTTTATGTGTGACTAGTCTGCTGGGCATTTGCCTTTCAACAATTTGAGTAGTTGACCTATAAATATTTTCTCAATATTTAAAACCTTACTGTCTCAGTTGTTATAGAGTCATAAACAAAATTATACAAAATTATAAGAAATATTTTGAACATTAGCTTTAAAATTCAGTATTTTGAAAGTTGTCTATTCTATAAAAGTTTTGATATGTAAAGTAAATGTGGAAAAATGTAAAAATGTAAAAATAAATAAATTAATTGAAAAAAGTTCATTTTTGTGCAAAAATTTTGAAATCCATGTATTTTATTTTCATAAAAATGCATTTTCCTTTAACTTTTGAAAATCCTTCATACATACATACACACACACACACACACACACACACAAACAGACACAGAGCTATGTCTATTTTAATTTAAATGGAACTGGTTTTTTAATATAAGCATATTTGTATCGAAGGTCATATGAAAACATGATTCTGTCATGTACATAATTTGGTGATGTGTGGTGATAGTGGGTGAAAAAATATGAAGAGTTGGAAAAACTTTGGGCAAAAATTTATAGCAACCTCTGATGAGAGAAGTACAAAGGGTTGGATTATAACTGAAAGAAAGAAGAGCTTGGAGATGTATTTCTTTGATGTTTTTCCCCTGGGATCTAAACCTAGAAAGGAAAACTGTAAGTTTAAGAATTTGGTGTCATTAAGAAGAGAGACTGTCAAGTCAATAATTATTTCATTTTGGGAAGACCTTGCATGATGAGCACAGCACTGTGAAGTTCAGATTCATCCAGACTCTTGTGTGCCTTTGGTAACTGGGGATGGGGGAAGAGTGTGAGAGAGATTTCCAGCTTGAGAGGAGAGGAAGGTTACTGGAGGTGGTGGCAGAAAGTGTGAAAAAGGAAGTGGAAATGGAGAGGATGGTGACATTATCCCTAAGGCAACCAGAGCCGAGGTGAGTAATCAGTCCAGACACGTCATTACTCACCAGGATAGAATTATGGCCTGATATTTCCACACACTGTAGTAAAGTGGCACTCTGACCATCTGGCCCAGGACATGGAGGGGAGGAGTCATTCAGGGGCAGGCTATGTTCCCAGAAGCACAGTCTTTGAAGAATAAACCCTTAATGGGCTGGGTGACAGCAATGGCAGGAAGTTACTCAAATAGCATGAAAAGCAATCAAAGAAATTTTACTTTAGGGGGCTTCCTCACACCTCCAGCACTCCTAGCATTGGTTTTCCTAATAGTTAATACTCTTGTTCACAGAAGCGCTCAGGGATGTTATCCACACTTACCTCAGTTTCAATTTTATGTTAGAAACTATGTACCTTTGGATCATTCACAAGACTTTACAAGTGGAAGATCTGGTTGGGAACACTGACATCTAATATTCTTTCACATTCCTGAGGTTCAAAGTAGGGCAAATACCAGAAAGTTGTGGCATTTCATGGTATCCCATTTCTAACAGCAACCCAGAGTAGCCAGTCCTAAAAAGCCACTTGGCTGTTTTTTCACCTTTCACAGGTATTGAAAGGAAAATAGGGTATTGACCTAACTCAAGAGGTTTACGGAAGAGCAGTCCTGATTTCTACAAGGCACTCAGAGAAATGGGAAGATAATTCTGTTCCATTCTGAAGATTTCCAGACATAATGAAAAATAAAGGTTATCTCCATTCATCAACTTGTGCACTCATTGAGGAAGACTAAAATGAATGAAGAGCTGCAGGGGTATGAATATCAGACATGTCTGTTGCCAGTGTTCTCTAGATATCATCAACCCAAGAATTGGGAATTGAAATACTTTGAAAAAAGAACCTAGACTGGGGGGCCAGCAGATGGCATAATGGTTTCATCACTGGACTCTCACATAGTCTATTGTGGTTCGAGTCCCAAACCTAGTGGCTTAAAACTCATGCTGAGCATATGTTTGTGCATGCCCAAGATCCCAGGAGGAGCGTGGAGGAAGGGATTATGGCATGGCCCTCTCCCCTGGGGGGTGATTTCTCACTTTCCCTTTCACTGTGTCTGTCTCTCTCTCTCTCTCTCTCTCTACCTGGTAAGTGCATGCATCCTAAGGCAAAGACCTCTCAAAAAAAGAAAAATAATAAATAAAATAAAAATAAATAATAAAAAATAGTTAGAAGAACCTAGATGAATTCATTTTACAACTGAGTTAATCAGGAGCAGCATCTGTTTTCTGTCCTTATTTACTTCTTCAGAGAGCTCCTTCCTTACTATAAACAACAATGCCTTTTTTAGCAAAAGCCATTTGCTTTAACTTTTTAATTTTATTTTTAAAATTTTCCCAAATAAGCATCATCCCTGAGCCCCACTCCTTTCCCACAGTTCTTGGCAACCCCTCACCACAGAAGTGGACCAAAAGCCAAGGATATAACTGACTCTCCTCAACATAGATCTAGCTCATGCCAGGGAAACAGAACAATCTGTAATGAATAGGGATGGAAACCAAGTCTTAGGACAAGAAAACAAATCAACCAACCAGTGATTGTTTCCCCAAATGAATTCCTGAATTTGGTTTCCCATCTCTAGAGACCTACTGGCCAGGGAACAGATTGGTTGATGTCCTTTATTGGTCCCCTGTGCAACCCTCCACAGGGAGATCAGGACCAGAGCTGTGATCTGAGGGGACAGAGTCCATGGTGAAAGGGTCCTCCCAGCAGGAGGAGGGCTATCTTTGATCTACTTCCACCCTTCCTTGACTAGATGACTCCACTTTTAGTAAACATTGGTCATATTTCCATCACATAGTCAGCTCTGGGGACTGTCAGAAATCTTGTGGTAACACTGGAATTTAGTTTCCATAAAAATTGGAGCAAGTGAATCTTCAGAGGAAATCTGAATATCTCATCAAATCTGGAAATTCAATTGGTCCCAAAATAACCCAGATCCATAGTTTAACTTCTCCGAGCTTGACTCCCAAATATATTAAAAAATCTGTATTCAGAAATACTTATTTTCCTGTGGTGTGGTCTTCAGTAAACTCATTTTTTTTGGGGGGGGGAGGTTTTTGCTATAGGGTACATGTGCTCACCAGACAGACAGAGAGAGACAGAGAGATAGAAAGTGAGAAATCACCCCCCAGGGGGGATGGCCACGCCGCAATACCTTCTCCTCCATTCTTCTCTCGGGACCTTGGGCACGCATGCACATGCGCCCAGCGTGAGTTTTAAGCCACCGGGTCTGGGACGCAAACTGCGGTCGACTACATGGAGTCCAGCAACATAGCCATTACGCTAACTGCTGGTCCCCAGTAAACTCATTTTTTTATCTACAATCCTTCCTTTTATGTTCCTTTTATCTCTTACAAGAAAAAGAAGACAATCAACAGGGTTTACACAATGATTCTCCCCTGAGCCCTCTGCCAGCAAAGATCATGGACATGTGTGTCCTTTGTACAGATCAAACTAGGAATAGAACCCCAATTGTCCATGTGGCTTCTGGCATTGCAAAGCAGCAAGCTAATGCTGTGCTCCACGACCGGGCCATGCTTCTGAGTTCTAAAAGGGAAAGCCCCAAACACCACCCCCATACCCACAAGCACACACTCTAGAAAGAGAAGGATCACAGCATTTAATGGAGCCATTGGGTCATCTTAGTAAGAAATGGGTCACTAAAAGAGCCAGAGACTGTTCAGTAACTGAGAAAAAGATGACTAGAACCAGTGATCCATAGTTCCAGAAACAAATTTGTTTCTTTCTCTTCTATCAAGGTTCATTTTCATTATAAGCCTGTTTCATGCATCACAGAGGATAACATTTGTCTTGGAAGAATAAAGCTTGTAGTTTTATAGCAATGCCAAAACAAAAGGAACCCAAAAAATTAAGAACTGGAAAAGCCCTTTGAGTCCAGCATCATCATTTTGCAGTAGAACTCTGAGTTCAAGAGAGAAGGTGCCTTGCTCAGAGTTCACAGAGTGGTAAGGATTAGATCGCAGATTGATTCTCCCTAGGCACCATGCCCTAATTCTCCTTAACATTTGCCCTAATGGATTTCTCCAGTGACTTCTGCCTCCATATCTCACTCATGAAGTTCTCTCAACTTCGCAGAGGAAATATCTCAGGGCTCTGACTCACGAACCCCAGAAGAGTGCACCCTTCCCTCTTAGTCATGAGGCATCCCAGACCATGATCAAGGAGGCAAGATTCTGTACTAAGTCATCAAAATCTCTTCTATGGTACTGCTCTGAGAGCATCCACAGCAGGAGAGATGGAAAGTGAGGTGCAGAAAGGAAAAGAAACTCTTGAGAGAGAGGACAGGGAGACAGAGCTGAAGGTTGAAAGAAGAGAAGGAAGAAGGTTAAGTGGGGGTGAGAAAATGGAACATAAAAGAGAAAAAAAAGAGGGGAAGGAGGGAGAAGAAGGGGGATTCCTAAATAAGAAACAGACCTGACCTATCATTTTTCTTACTGATTCAGAAACTCCAAATTGGAGCATCGTGTGAAGTCTGCTGTATACTCTAAGGAACAAAGACAGACTCCAGATTAATTGTATCCAGGGCTTTCATTGCATCCTGAGCACTCAGATGGGCCCTGTCTTTACCATCAAAGTGCTAAGAAGAAGGTAGAATACCCTCTTCTCCTGACTTTTGAGATATCCTTTTCTGGACGTTCTGTAAATAATGTGAAGGGTCCTTCCTGGTTCTGTTCCAAACTCAGTAAAGTTTGGACTCAGAGGAAATGTTGCAGTCGGGAATTTTTTTTTTAAGTGACTTTTAAGCCTGAGCCCCTTAAACAGATGTGTATATTAATGTCCTTTGTCCAGTCAGGAGCTGCCTCCAGCTTTGCTCTGCTGAAGTCTATGCTTTTGAACTTCAAATAGCTTCCAGATTTGTATGAGTGCTGTAAGTGGCAGCATTCAACTAGAAATGCCTGGGGTTACATGAACAAACATAGCTTCAGAGGCTGAGTAGTGGCTACTTTCCCTGATGCTTATCGCAGTTCACGCTCTGGCTCTCAAATGTGCAGTATGGTCGTGCAGGGATGCCAGAGGAAGACCCTGACCACTTCTGGAACCTGACGCATGTGGGAACACTAGGAAAAATCCTGGGCAGGGCCCCACATAGACGTATTGACTGAGAGCCTGAGAGGACCCTGGGGAGAGGACTAAGGGAGGCAGACAGATGGGCTTACCAGAAACAAAGTCCCAGTGTCCAAAAGGGTATGGGGTTTATGAGTACAGCTCTGTGTATGTAATTTGGATGGTTTCCCCATGAAGGGAGAGTCTATGAGTAGTAAAACAAAACAAAAGTGAAAGAACTGTTTATACTAAAATCTCTGCTCTGGTAAGCCTTTAACAAACTGTAAAGCTCAAGGGGAGGTAGACATCCTCCCCTCAGTGAGAACACAGATGGGCTTGGGCGGGCTGTGTGTGAGGCCTAAAACTAAGGTCCAACATTACATGCTGCTTTGACATTTGATAAAATCAGGGCTTCAAATGGCCTGGCTGCAAGTTTCTCTCCTCAGTCTGCTCCCACAGTTACGATCCCCTAGCCAAACAATCTCTCTACCAAATGGACCAGGTGAAGTCCCTGCTTATCCCAGAACAGTAGGTTCTGTTCCTTGCCGTCATGTGGAACTATCCAAATTCTCCCATGGGAAACAGAGGCACCTCACCCTTTTATACTACAAAGCCCATCTCCCACACTCCTGGCTGTTCACACTGTTTCCAAGTGTAACCCCTAGATAGTCCTCTAGGGTATAAGTGTCCTTCTTCACCAGGCTGTGAGTGCTTGTGGCTGATAAGCAATCAGTCTCATCTGTTCAGTGTCAGACATCTTCATCCCCATAACTGCAAGGCAGGAATCTTTCCCTCACCAACAGGGTGAATTTGAAGTGACCAAACTGAAGCGTAGGGTTGTGGTGTGCTGGCAGTGAGGGCAGAGGTGCTCAGTGGTGGTGGTGGAATCTGGGTGGAGCAGAAGAAAGGAGCAGTGGCAGGAGATGGCACAAGCAGTCTTGAGAACAGCTGCATACAATATGCTTTGCTGGGACATCATCACCATTTTAATAGCAGAAACTCGGAGAAGTGTGTGAGGGGAGGTCTTCTTCATTGTTGTGTGGGCTGTGGAGCAGGAGACTTCACCAAGAAAAACAATGAGATATAGTTATGAGACCTTAGGGAAGTAATTTCACTTCTCTGAGCCTTGACATGAGTCCTGGGAGAAAATGAGGGTCACTGCAGGGAGTGGTGACAGAGGGGAGAATTGCTACCAGTTGAATGCCATTTCATCTCAGGCACTAATACAAACGTTCACTTGATTTCAATTTTCAAAACCACCTGAGGCAATACAGGGTCTTTTCCAGCCACTAATAGTGAAATGCTCACATGTTAAGCTAAACAATGTGCTTGAATGTATATATGAAAATAAATAAATAAATTTATTAAAAAAAAAAAAAAGCCTGAGGAAAGTATTGACTCTATTCTTGCAGAT
>NW_006159921.1:4496633-4534375 GCF_000334495.1 Tupaia belangeri chinensis
CCAGCAGATGGCATAATGGTTTCATCACTGGACTCTCACATAGTCTATTGTGGTTCGAGTCCCAAACCTAGTGGCTTAAAACTCATGCTGAGCATATGTTTGTGCATGCCCAAGATCCCAGGAGGAGCGTGGAGGAAGGGATTATGGCATGGCCCTCTCCCCTGGGGGGTGATTTCTCACTTTCCCTTTCACTGTGTCTGTCTCTCTCTCTCTCTCTCTCTCTCTCTCTACCTGGTAAGTGCATGCATCCTAAGGCAAAGACCTCTCAAAAAAAGAAAAATAATAAATAAAATAAAAATAAATAATAAAAAATAGTTAGAAGAACCTAGATGAATTCATTTTACAACTGAGTTAATCAGGAGCAGCATCTGTTTTCTGTCCTTATTTACTTCTTCAGAGAGCTCCTTCCTTACTATAAACAACAATGCCTTTTTTAGCAAAAGCCATTTGCTTTAACTTTTTAATTTTATTTTTAAAATTTTCCCAAATAAGCATCATCCCTGAGCCCCACTCCTTTCCCACAGTTCTTGGCAACCCCTCACCACAGAAGTGGACCAAAAGCCAAGGATATAACTGACTCTCCTCAACATAGATCTAGCTCATGCCAGGGAAACAGAACAATCTGTAATGAATAGGGATGGAAACCAAGTCTTAGGACAAGAAAACAAATCAACCAACCAGTGATTGTTTCCCCAAATGAATTCCTGAATTTGGTTTCCCATCTCTAGAGACCTACTGGCCAGGGAACAGATTGGTTGATGTCCTTTATTGGTCCCCTGTGCAACCCTCCACAGGGAGATCAGGACCAGAGCTGTGATCTGAGGGGACAGAGTCCATGGTGAAAGGGTCCTCCCAGCAGGAGGAGGGCTATCTTTGATCTACTTCCACCCTTCCTTGACTAGATGACTCCACTTTTAGTAAACATTGGTCATATTTCCATCACATAGTCAGCTCTGGGGACTGTCAGAAATCTTGTGGTAACACTGGAATTTAGTTTCCATAAAAATTGGAGCAAGTGAATCTTCAGAGGAAATCTGAATATCTCATCAAATCTGGAAATTCAATTGGTCCCAAAATAACCCAGATCCATAGTTTAACTTCTCCGAGCTTGACTCCCAAATATATTAAAAAATCTGTATTCAGAAATACTTATTTTCCTGTGGTGTGGTCTTCAGTAAACTCATTTTTTTTGGGGGGGGGAGGTTTTTGCTATAGGGTACATGTGCTCACCAGACAGACAGAGAGAGACAGAGAGATAGAAAGTGAGAAATCACCCCCCAGGGGGGATGGCCACGCCGCAATACCTTCTCCTCCATTCTTCTCTCGGGACCTTGGGCACGCATGCACATGCGCCCAGCGTGAGTTTTAAGCCACCGGGTCTGGGACGCAAACTGCGGTCGACTACATGGAGTCCAGCAACATAGCCATTACGCTAACTGCTGGTCCCCAGTAAACTCATTTTTTTATCTACAATCCTTCCTTTTATGTTCCTTTTATCTCTTACAAGAAAAAGAAGACAATCAACAGGGTTTACACAATGATTCTCCCCTGAGCCCTCTGCCAGCAAAGATCATGGACATGTGTGTCCTTTGTACAGATCAAACTAGGAATAGAACCCCAATTGTCCATGTGGCTTCTGGCATTGCAAAGCAGCAAGCTAATGCTGTGCTCCACGACCGGGCCATGCTTCTGAGTTCTAAAAGGGAAAGCCCCAAACACCACCCCCATACCCACAAGCACACACTCTAGAAAGAGAAGGATCACAGCATTTAATGGAGCCATTGGGTCATCTTAGTAAGAAATGGGTCACTAAAAGAGCCAGAGACTGTTCAGTAACTGAGAAAAAGATGACTAGAACCAGTGATCCATAGTTCCAGAAACAAATTTGTTTCTTTCTCTTCTATCAAGGTTCATTTTCATTATAAGCCTGTTTCATGCATCACAGAGGATAACATTTGTCTTGGAAGAATAAAGCTTGTAGTTTTATAGCAATGCCAAAACAAAAGGAACCCAAAAAATTAAGAACTGGAAAAGCCCTTTGAGTCCAGCATCATCATTTTGCAGTAGAACTCTGAGTTCAAGAGAGAAGGTGCCTTGCTCAGAGTTCACAGAGTGGTAAGGATTAGATCGCAGATTGATTCTCCCTAGGCACCATGCCCTAATTCTCCTTAACATTTGCCCTAATGGATTTCTCCAGTGACTTCTGCCTCCATATCTCACTCATGAAGTTCTCTCAACTTCGCAGAGGAAATATCTCAGGGCTCTGACTCACGAACCCCAGAAGAGTGCACCCTTCCCTCTTAGTCATGAGGCATCCCAGACCATGATCAAGGAGGCAAGATTCTGTACTAAGTCATCAAAATCTCTTCTATGGTACTGCTCTGAGAGCATCCACAGCAGGAGAGATGGAAAGTGAGGTGCAGAAAGGAAAAGAAACTCTTGAGAGAGAGGACAGGGAGACAGAGCTGAAGGTTGAAAGAAGAGAAGGAAGAAGGTTAAGTGGGGGTGAGAAAATGGAACATAAAAGAGAAAAAAAAGAGGGGAAGGAGGGAGAAGAAGGGGGATTCCTAAATAAGAAACAGACCTGACCTATCATTTTTCTTACTGATTCAGAAACTCCAAATTGGAGCATCGTGTGAAGTCTGCTGTATACTCTAAGGAACAAAGACAGACTCCAGATTAATTGTATCCAGGGCTTTCATTGCATCCTGAGCACTCAGATGGGCCCTGTCTTTACCATCAAAGTGCTAAGAAGAAGGTAGAATACCCTCTTCTCCTGACTTTTGAGATATCCTTTTCTGGACGTTCTGTAAATAATGTGAAGGGTCCTTCCTGGTTCTGTTCCAAACTCAGTAAAGTTTGGACTCAGAGGAAATGTTGCAGTCGGGAATTTTTTTTTTAAGTGACTTTTAAGCCTGAGCCCCTTAAACAGATGTGTATATTAATGTCCTTTGTCCAGTCAGGAGCTGCCTCCAGCTTTGCTCTGCTGAAGTCTATGCTTTTGAACTTCAAATAGCTTCCAGATTTGTATGAGTGCTGTAAGTGGCAGCATTCAACTAGAAATGCCTGGGGTTACATGAACAAACATAGCTTCAGAGGCTGAGTAGTGGCTACTTTCCCTGATGCTTATCGCAGTTCACGCTCTGGCTCTCAAATGTGCAGTATGGTCGTGCAGGGATGCCAGAGGAAGACCCTGACCACTTCTGGAACCTGACGCATGTGGGAACACTAGGAAAAATCCTGGGCAGGGCCCCACATAGACGTATTGACTGAGAGCCTGAGAGGACCCTGGGGAGAGGACTAAGGGAGGCAGACAGATGGGCTTACCAGAAACAAAGTCCCAGTGTCCAAAAGGGTATGGGGTTTATGAGTACAGCTCTGTGTATGTAATTTGGATGGTTTCCCCATGAAGGGAGAGTCTATGAGTAGTAAAACAAAACAAAAGTGAAAGAACTGTTTATACTAAAATCTCTGCTCTGGTAAGCCTTTAACAAACTGTAAAGCTCAAGGGGAGGTAGACATCCTCCCCTCAGTGAGAACACAGATGGGCTTGGGCGGGCTGTGTGTGAGGCCTAAAACTAAGGTCCAACATTACATGCTGCTTTGACATTTGATAAAATCAGGGCTTCAAATGGCCTGGCTGCAAGTTTCTCTCCTCAGTCTGCTCCCACAGTTACGATCCCCTAGCCAAACAATCTCTCTACCAAATGGACCAGGTGAAGTCCCTGCTTATCCCAGAACAGTAGGTTCTGTTCCTTGCCGTCATGTGGAACTATCCAAATTCTCCCATGGGAAACAGAGGCACCTCACCCTTTTATACTACAAAGCCCATCTCCCACACTCCTGGCTGTTCACACTGTTTCCAAGTGTAACCCCTAGATAGTCCTCTAGGGTATAAGTGTCCTTCTTCACCAGGCTGTGAGTGCTTGTGGCTGATAAGCAATCAGTCTCATCTGTTCAGTGTCAGACATCTTCATCCCCATAACTGCAAGGCAGGAATCTTTCCCTCACCAACAGGGTGAATTTGAAGTGACCAAACTGAAGCGTAGGGTTGTGGTGTGCTGGCAGTGAGGGCAGAGGTGCTCAGTGGTGGTGGTGGAATCTGGGTGGAGCAGAAGAAAGGAGCAGTGGCAGGAGATGGCACAAGCAGTCTTGAGAACAGCTGCATACAATATGCTTTGCTGGGACATCATCACCATTTTAATAGCAGAAACTCGGAGAAGTGTGTGAGGGGAGGTCTTCTTCATTGTTGTGTGGGCTGTGGAGCAGGAGACTTCACCAAGAAAAACAATGAGATATAGTTATGAGACCTTAGGGAAGTAATTTCACTTCTCTGAGCCTTGACATGAGTCCTGGGAGAAAATGAGGGTCACTGCAGGGAGTGGTGACAGAGGGGAGAATTGCTACCAGTTGAATGCCATTTCATCTCAGGCACTAATACAAACGTTCACTTGATTTCAATTTTCAAAACCACCTGAGGCAATACAGGGTCTTTTCCAGCCACTATAGAGAATAATTTGGAGATTTCTCAAAAATCTACAAATAGATCTACCATATGATCCAGAAATCCCACTCCTCAGTATCTACCCAAAGGACAGAAGAATTCTTCATTAGAAAAGTGCTTGCACATCAATGTTTATTGTGGCACTATTCACGATTGCTAAGACATGGAACCAACCCAAATGTCCCTGTACGGATGAATGGATTTAAAAACTGTGGCACATATACTCTATGGAATACTACTCAGCCATAAAAACCAACAAAACCCTGGCTTTTGACAGAAAGTAGAAGAATATGCAAGATTTACTGCTGAGTGAGGCAAGCCAGGATATGAAGGAGAGACATTGTATGTCCCCACTTAACATATCTCGAATGTCTACACTCTATGACTGAAACTGATTGACTAACGGTTGTACAAACACAAAAGATGGATGTGAATGCCAGATGAGGTGTGTGTGGAGGAGTGGGGCCTAACGAAGGACATTTGGAGAAGAGATGTGGAGGTAGAACATTGATGGGATGGGGAGGTTTGGTGTTATCAGTTGAAGATATTTTGACCATCGGGACTGGGGAGAAATGTTCACATATTGAAATGCTCACATTGTAAGCTAAACAATGTGCTTGAATGTATATATGAAAATAAATAAATAAATTTATTAAAAAAAAAAAAAAGCCTGAGGTAAGTATTGACTCTATTCTTGCAGATAGGGAGGTACACACAGAAAGGAAAAGAGGGTTGTCTAAGATTACGCAGCTGCTACAGGCCATTGCCTGAACCCAAATACCTCAACACCGATCCTCTGAGTAGTAGATTCTCCCTCCCTAGGAAATCGGAAGACTCACCTTGACTGTGAGAGTTTTAGCAAGAAAGTCATTTAGTGGGGGTTCTTTGCTGAAGCTGTAGGAAACTCTAATGTCAACGGAGCAGAAATAGCAAAAAGTAAAAGTGGGGATTAAGGTCAGATAAGGGTGATAGGGCAGGTCTCCAAACCTGAAAAGGATCAGAGCCAAGGGCAGAAGTGAGAGTAAACATAGACATTGAAAAACCATACTGAGGAATACAGGAACCACGGGCTAAAGGCCAGAAAGGGGTATTTTTGGATAAATAGGATCCTTTAGCCACAGTGGGCTTTTACATGGTCCCCCAGCATATTGTGAGGATAGATCAGCCGTACTTAAAATTCCAGAGCTGCATTCTTCACTTGGATAGTTTACCCATTTCATTGCATTCTCACACTTTTCAGAGTTATGAAAAGATGCATGCTCCTAGGGGTGGAGTTCCAAGGGACTTTCTCACTCAGCTAGCAGCTTGGCTAATAGTATGCAGGATCAGATATCGAACAGTAACTATTCAGCTATAGATACTGGCTTCCTGTGTTTGGAAAATGTAAGGAAATTGTTCATTCATTCTACAAATATTTGTGGAGGATGCAAAAAGTGGAAAAGCGCCATCATGGAAGTTCAGATAAAATGTTGGGGGAATTCAGAGAAGGAAGCTGGCATCTGAGCTGGGACTAAAATCCATCCCAGCTCTGGTGTCTGTGCATGTCCATGTTTTTCATTCATTTTTAGAGGACTGATGTTTGAACAGATTATGCTGTATTGTAATTGTCTAATGCCTTGTCTGCCTCCCTTAATAAAGCTGAAAACTTCTTTAAGGCAAGAATAGAAACTCGTTCATCCCTGATCATCCCTGGCTTGTTGTATTGGGTTGTTGGAAAAGTCATAATATATTTTTTTTCTATGTTTTCTGTGCAAAAATATATCATGACTTTTCCAACAACCCAATAGCATACATTTAATCAATACTTGTTGAATTTTAACAGATTTTAAATTAATTATCACACCTAGAGTTTGGGGATCCTGACTCTAATTAGAAAACTCAGGATTCACAATGTATAATTTAAAACTCTCTATTTAGGGACCAGCAGTTAGCATAATGGCTATATCACTAGACTCCCATGCAGTCGACCACAGTTCAAGTCCTGGACCTGGTGGCTTAAACTTACACAGGGCGCGTGTGCGTGCGTACCCAAGATCCCGAGAGGAGAATGGAGGAGAAGGGACTGTGGCATGGCCACCCCCCCCCCGAAGGGCCTGTCGCTTGGCCACCCCCCCCCCGCAGGGGGGCGATTTCTCACTTTCTGTCTCTCTGTCTCTCTCTTTCTGGCAAGCACATGCACCCTATAGCAAAAACCTCTCCAAAAAAAAGGAAAAAAAAAACCTCTCTATTTAAATAGACAGGGCTTGCAATTTATTCTTCTGAGAAGAGTCTAACATCAGCATTTTTATTTTGGGGTAGAGGTTTAGCTATAGGGCACGTGTGCTCGCCAGAAAGACAGAGAGAGAGAGAGAGACAGAAAGTGTGAAATCACCCCCTGGGAGGTAGGCCATGCTGCAATCCCTTCTCCTCCATTCTCCTCTCGGGATCTTGGGCACGCACGCATACATGCCTGATGTGAGTTTAAGCCACCAGGTTCAGGGCTTGAACCACGGTTGACTACATGGGAGTCCAGTGACATAGCCATTATGCCAGCTGCTGGTCCCCATCAGCATTTTTGGGGCTTCCCACAGAATTGAAAACAGTGCCACACACATGGGAAGACTCAACAAATATTTGCTCAGAACGATCAAATAATTGAACTTATAGTGAAACACAAATTAGTGTGACTTCAAAATAGATTTCAATGATATTCTGACCATTTCTTCAAGCATATTCTCTAAACCCTAACAAAGAAACAAAGGACATATGAACACACTACATGAGGTTGCACATTAGCTTTATTTGACAGCTATGCAAATCATTCACGGACCATCTGTACATGAGAACCAGATGTCTCATTTACATTTGGATTTTTCCAAGAGAAATGAACATTGAAAGCTCAAGAAATGCATTGAATCTATTTTAATTGACTTAAAATGTTGAGACAAATCACTTTCCAGACACAAAGGTCAGTGTGAGTGTGCGCACTTGAAAGGGTATAAATAACAATGAAGAGGAGTTAGACCACAAGGCCAGCACTAGAAACATCTAGAGGTTAGAGAAGCTACAAGAAGCTGACTAGCTGTTAAAGGAACAGAAAGCACCCGACTTAAGTTGATATTGCTTAAGATCATCTCATGTACCAGGTGTTAAAAATAACTTCTACATTTATTTAATAATAATCATAAGAGAAAACCATTGAATCCGCCCTATTCTGTTTTGTTTTGTTTGGGGGCATGTGCACTCACTGGA
The DNA here is from genome assembly GCF_000334495.1 of Tupaia belangeri chinensis. Lineage (NCBI taxonomy): Eukaryota > Metazoa > Chordata > Mammalia > Scandentia > Tupaiidae > Tupaia > Tupaia belangeri. The sequence goes on from NW_006159921.1 coordinate 4,504,369, forward strand.
GAGAGAAGGAAAGTGAGAAAGCATCCCTCATAGAACATGGCCATACCACAATCTCTTCTCCATTCTCCTCAAAGGATTTTGGGTATACATACACACATACCCAGCACATTTTTCAAATCACTGGGTCCAGGACTGGAACCCATCAGTTGGCCATGTGGGATCCAGCCATCATGCCATTGGCTGGCCAAAAACCCTATTCTGCAGATAAGGAAATGGATTCTCAAAGAGGCCTAGCTGATTTGCCCATGCACCCACTGCCAGGAGATGTCTATTCGGACTCAAACCTATGTGTTATGGCTCCCCGACCAACTCTTTAAAATAGGTGAGGCAGGGAGAAGAAGGTAGCCCCACCCCATTAATATGGAGAATCCAGGGTCAGAGAATTAGAAAAACCAGTCTAATTGATGAAAAGCAGCAATGTGGATTTTATTAGAAGGTCTGCTGAAGAAAGTATCCCAGATCTCACAAGTATTAAGTCCTTGAAGCCTTTAGGTAAACCCTAAACTCTAAACCTTGGCAAGGAAGAGAGGCTACTGTTCCTTAAAAGGGTTGACATAGTTCTGTTTTGTTTTTCAGAGAAATTTTGGCTATAGGGCACATGTACTCACCAGAGAGACAGAGAGAGAGGAACAAAAAGCAAGAAATCACCTCCTGGGGAGATGGCCATGACACACAGCCCCTTAACCTTCATTCTCCTCTCAGGATTTTGGGCACACATACACATGCACCCAGTGTGAGTTGTAAGCCATCAGCACCAGCACTCGAACCATGGTAGATTGCGTGGATGTCCAACAATATAACCATTACACTTCTGCTGGTCCTAACAGCTTTTTAAAAAAAATTTTTTTTTCATTATTTTTTAATTTGATCATAGAGAGAAAGGGAAAGTGAGAAAGCAAGTCATCACGTCTGGGACTGGAAACACAGTTGGTCATGTGGGTGTCCAGGACCCAACCACCATGCCACCTGCTGGCCCCAGGGTTGACAATAGCTTTACCCTCTGGAGTCCTGATCATTTTAGTTCAGTACAAAAGTCAAGTCCAGATACAGTGATTTTAAGAGAATGAAGAAAAGTTGGGATCAACAATTGGCGTAATGGCCATGTCGCTGGACTCCCATGTAGTTGACCATGGTTCGAGTCCCAGACCCAGTGGCTTAAATTCATGCTGAGCATGTGTGCATGCGTGCCCAAGATCCCAAAAGGAGAACAGAGGAGAAGGGATTGCAGTGTGGCCAACCTCCGGGGAGTGATTTTTTGCTTTCTGTCTCTGTCTCTCTCTGTCTTTCTGGCACATCCCATAGCAAAAGACTCTCAAAAAAAAAAAAAAAAGAATAAAGAAAAGTAGTCAAGATTTGCTTCATCCTGTTGTTTGTGCAGTTTTAGAATGAATACGCAATTGCTAGCTCAGAAAGAGTTTGAGCACAGTTGAGCAGAAAGAGTTAATCCTTCAGGAATGAAGTGGGAAGCTGAGTTGGTTAGGCTGTGAAAAAAATCTACCATTTAACTCATTGAAATGGAGAAGGAACCTGTTGTTCAGCACAGAGACTAGGAAATGGTTTATTGTACAACATTCAATAAGCATTTTCTTTAAAGGAAGTGGGCTGTAAATACGTCAAATGGCAATTATTGATCGATCTCTGGGGAGAGACATGTTTTGTGTTGCTTGAAAAACCATCTTTAACAGACACAAGAATGCATGTAGACAGTGCAAATGGGCTGTGGAATGGTACACCACACAAATGGAAAGAAAAGGATGCTGCCAATTAAAAAAATGCTAATAGAGCAAAAAATAACGTAGTATTTCTTATTGAAAATAATGAATATGGTAATATCTTTGATTTGATTATTGCATACTACATTTATGCTTTGAAAATCCCAACTGTGCCCTGCAAAGATGTACAATAAAATGTAAGTAAGAAATTATTTTAAACATTTAAAATAAAAACTTTCTTTTGAGAGAGGTTTTTGCTATAGGGCACATGTGTTCGCTGGAAAGACAGAAAGTGAGAAATCACCTCCCAAGGTGGATGTCCACGTTACAATCCCTTCTCCTCCATGCTCCTCTTGGAATTTGGGGCACACACGCATATGCACCTGGGGTAAGTTTTAAGCCACCAGGTCTAGGACTCAAACCACAATCAACTACGTGAGAGTCTGGTGACATAACCATTACACCATCTGCTGGTCCCAAGAAAAACTATCTTAAGAATTAAATGCAAGGGGCATTTAAACAAAATTAAATCACCCCTATGGGGTGATTTCTCTATTTCCCTCTCACTGTCTTGGTCTCTCTCTCTCCCCAGTGATTCATGTGCCCTAAGGCAAAAACCTCTTAAGAACAGAGCTAAATGCAAACTTCTTTTGAATCACATGGACCTAGTTCTTAATTCTGTTCTAATAAGGATATATGGAAAATAATATTCTTTTATATCTATGTGGTTCTTTATTTTAAAGTTACATTTATGCCCATCACCATTCTTGGTCATTCTTATCATTTATTAAATAAAATTTGGCCTGAGGTTGCCTTGGTACTTTGAGTCTTCAGGTAACAAATCACAACCTAACTTTGTATGTAAATTGAAAGCCTAATTTAGGAGTATAACTTTGTAAAAATAGCTGAATCTCAGCCAATCATAGTAGCTGAGCTTTAGCTAGTCATGGGCAGCCCATTGATCAGATCTTGTTCAGATAAGGCAAAAACCTAGTTATAAACAAAAAAGCTGTTTTTGAACCTCACTTCTGACTTCTCTCTTTCCTTTAATTTTTAAAATTATTTATTTAATTTTAATTATTATTATTATTATTTTAATTTGTTACAGGGCACGTGCATTCACCAGAGAGGGAGGTAGAAAGTAAGAAAGAAAGCCACCACGTCCAGGACTTGAACTGCAGTGGGCCCATGGGAGTCCAGTGGGAATCCAGCACCTTAACTATCATGTCATGGACCAGCCCTTCTGTCATGGACAGAAATCAGCCTGATTTCTGTCCATGAGCTTTGTCTGCCCTTACTGCAAAACAAAGCTCTCTGAATCACTTCTGGTTCTAAACCCTGCCTGATTTGCTCAATTAAATTCTGCTAAATTTAATTTGTCTAAAGTTTTTATTTTCACACTTGAGAAGGCAAAAGTGTTATCCTTCTCTCCTCTCAGATTAAAGACAGTAGCACAGAAAGAACAGTTTACCAATAGAGCCAATATGGGACTGATTATAATGATAGTAATAACAGGGACAATAGTAACAATACAAAATAACTCTTATTGAGCACTTCACACTCAGTGCCAAGCACTTGAAATTATTGTCTCATTTAATCATCTCAATTCTAAGCGATTGGTACTATTATGATCTCCATTTGAATAGGAGATGGTAACTGAGGAATACAGAGTTGCACTATCCTTCTTAAGGCTCCATAAAGAGGAAAGGACAGAGTTGTGATATGAACTCCCACAGTCTGGTTTCAAATTCACACTCATGAACATTGCGCTCACATTAACTTTTATAGTAATAATTTGCCCAAGGTTCACTGCGTTAATCTTCCTCTCTCCCTGCTCCTGTTTAGCCCTTCTCCACTGTGTTGCACCTAGTATAGAGGCGACACCTGACCCAAAGACAGCTGTACAATACAGAGCCGTTTTGAGAATAAGTGATAATAGTTTAAAGTTCAAGATAGTTACTAGCTCGTAGTAGGTGCTCAAAAAATACCAACCATTATGTAAATATATGGAAAACAATGCTAATTTTCTTAGTATCAGGATCAGTTCTGGGGGAAAAGATTCCAAGTCTTTGGGAACAAACTTTGATATGCTTGCTTGAGATTGGGGGCTATACTCAATCAGCAATTAACAGCTACTGTTTTGTTCTAAGGAAGGTAGTTCTATTTGCTTTAGGGTCTTTGTTTGCTAAGAAGAGCGTGAAAGTTTTCAGTAAACTGAGTTTTCTTCCCAACCCTTTGGAAGCAAAATGAGGGAAAGAAGAACCTTAGCAGCTGTGATAAAGAGAAAATTTGGAAAGGGATGAACAGAAATACCTAAAGAGGGTTTTTTTTTTTTCAAATACTTTGTTTTGTGGCGTGGAAGATAGACTCTTTCCTGTCTCTCCCACATCAACAGGACAGTCCACCATACTCATTGATTATTCATGGAGGCATGTCCTTTCTGAGGAAATGAAGACCACCAGTCCTGGTTTGAGGAAGGGCAGCTGGGCAAGGGAGGGGGGCTGGGTGGGTTATAATTTTATCGTGGAAAGAGCTTGAATTACAATAGAGCTGGTTAGAATTTTCGCTGCACACCTTACTCACTATGTCATTTTTGGAGACTTCTCATGTATTAAAGGAGATGATAACTAGAACCAGCAGGTGGCATGGTGGTTAAGGTTCTGGACACTCCCACATGGCTGACCATGGTTCGAGTCCTATATCTGATGGTTTGCTTTCTCACTTTCCCTCTCTCAATCTCTCTCTCTTTCAGTGTTGAGATTTGAGGAAAAAAGGTGATAAAGTCCATAGTAGGATGTCTGAATTCAAAGGCTATGCAAGGACCACCCAGAACGAGCTCTGATGTAGTTACTACTGTCATATGCAAGAACCCACACCCTCCTCTCAAAGGAACCTATGTTATATTCTCTTTTAAACATGGGTGGTTGGGCCCACCCGTTGGCCTAGTGGTTAAGGGAACCAGATCTCACATGACTGACTATGAAGTTCAAGTCCCAAGCCCAGTGGCTTAAAAAACACATTAGGCACATGTGTGTGCATGCCCCAAATCTCAATAGGATGGAGAGATGGAGTAGCGATTGTGGCAAGATCACACTCCATTGGGAGTCACTTTCTTCCTATCCTCTCTCTGTCTCTATCTCTGGAGAGTTAATGTACCCCCTGGCAAAATTAAGTGGCAGCAGCTGGCAGGCTTTCCAGGGACCTGTCCTATCCATTCCAGCATCAACGTCCACAGCAGCAGACCCAGAGCTCCACGTGGTCTGAGTCACAAGGGTAACCCATTGTAGAGTATGAAAACACATTACTTGTTGACAGTATGCTGAACTCACACTGATGGGCATACTTAATCTTCACTGTCCTCCTCCAAGGCTATATTTCTCCTAGGGGAGAAAGACATCTTTATTCTGACAAAATGTCCTGAGTAGGAGATGAAAACAACCTCCAGCCCTCTAACTGCCATTTGTTTAAAATTGACAGCCTGTTTATTTATCAAGTCCAGTTTGTTTTTTCCCCTGAACCAATGATACAAGAGTTTTCCAAAATTTGAACATCATTTTACTACTTAATAGACTCAAAAGCTTGTTTGTCTTCTGATTTATGCCTAAAGATCAATTTGAGCTCCTTTAAGGATATGTAGAAAAGATAAATGTTTATGTATGATTTAAGTTTGAGTCCAAAGGGCTATCAAAAAATAACATAATAAAAAAATGGCAATAACACCATCATCTTTTGGCCAATGTATTTCTGTGTTAACTGACTGAATTGAATTTAGAATAGATACAGAGTTCTGAAAGAGGAGATCAGAGGCCAGCCAGTGGTATGATGGTTAAGGTAGCTGGACAACCCACAGCTGTGTGGTTTGAGTTCCAGACCCAGCAGCTTGCAAAACATGGCTGGGGGATGTGTGTGCATGCCCACCAGCCAGTGGTATGATGGTTAAGGTAGCTGGACAACCCACAGCTGTGTGGTTTGAGTTCCAGACCCAGCAGCTTGCAAAACATGGCTGGTGCATGTGTGTGCATGCCCAAAATCCCAAGGAGAATAGAGAAGAGATTGTGGTGTGGTCACTCCCCAGGGGGTGCTTTCTCACCATCCCTCTCTCTGTCTCTCTCCAGTGAGTCATGCACCCTCTAGAGAAAAAAAAAAAAAGTGAAAGAAAAAGAAAGAGGAAATCTGGCCATCCCATTAGACCTACTTATTAGCTATGTAACTTTGGACAGGTCACTTTTCTGAATGTTTTCTCATCTATAAAATTGAAGATAACAATATTGAGTGTTCTAATTGCTACTGTTACAAAGTAGACCATATGTATGGCATCTTCCCTATACTCCTTTCATCATGCCACTATCATTTTGCTCTTATAATTACTAGTGTTTTCATAGGATCATCTCCTATCTAGGCTGAAATAACTTAATAGTTTAATAGTTTGCAGAAAGGTTCACACACATTAAATCAATTGATCTTCATAGATAGGGCAGGTAAGCATTATTTCATTTAGAGATAAAGAAGGGAAGCTCAAGGAGATTCCAATAATTTCCCTAAGCTCAAGCAGTTAGAATGGGTAAAGAGCAATCTAAGTCTGGTGGCTTCAGATTTACAGGTCAAATACAGACTTTCACTAACATAGGACTGTTATGTTACCCTGGGATCCTCTTCCCTTTCCACTTTGACTTTCAGTACCTAGCACCATCTTGTATAAGTATCAATAGTAGGCTCTCTATAGACATTTGCTGAATTCATTCATTCACTCATTCATTCAATATTTATTGAATCTACCTGCCAGGCATTCTCTTAGGTACTAAAATAGCACAATAAAAAAGGTAGACTAGATTGTGCTTCCACAGAGCTTATAATGTAGTAGGGGGAACCAGCAGTTAGCGTAATGGCTATGTCGCTGGACTCCCACGTAGTCGACCGCGGTTCGTGTCCCGGACCCGGTGGCTTAAAACTCACGCCGGGCGCGTGTGCGTGCGTGCCCAAGATCCCGAGAGGAGAATGGAGGAGAAGGGATTGCGGCGTGACCATCCCCCCTGGGGGGTGATTTCTCGCTTTCTGTCTCTATGTCTCTCTCTCTCTGTCTGGCGAGCGCACGCGCCCTACAGTGAAAATCTCTCCAAAAAAAAAAAAGAAAGAAAGAAAATAAATAAATAAATAATGTAGTAGGAAGGAGTGGAAAGATACAATGAAGAAAGGAAGGAAAGGGGAAAGGAAAAAGGGAGAGAGGGAAAGGAGCAAATGGTCATGAATATTCTTTATTCTTCATTCAGGATAAAATACAAAGGGTTAGATCTGGCCTGGGTCATTTTCCTTGGTGGTGCCCAGAAAGCTCTTGGCTCCAGTCTCAAGTAATATTTTCTATCAATACTGTGAAGATTTCCTAAGGCAACTTATTGCAGGGTTGCTGGGTCGCTGTGGAGGAAATGTGAAGGTGTGCTCAGCACGGCCACAGAAGGTCACATAATGAAGCACAGTGAAGTCATGGGAAGCTTGCTGGCCTCGCTCTCTGTTACTTCTCTTAATCTAGATGAGAAAAGTGTTTACTTAGAAAGGTTCTCTCTGCCTTTGGCTAAGAAACAAACTGTAAATTTTACAACTCTCATAGAAGGCTTCAATTTTGTGTGCCTGTCCTCTTTGGCACAAACTCATGGACACTGTGAAAATCAACCCTGAATTACATGCCAGTGTTTCTGAAACATTTCAGTTATGTAAAGTTTAACTCTGAATAATATATATCTGCATGGCCATTTCATTCAATAGCAAGGGAAGGGAAATAACAGTTTTGAACTTCTTCCTTATGACAGGTTTCATACTCTCTTCAGTTTTGTTTATTGTTTTATCCCTGGTCCAGGACATAGCAGACTTCAGGAAATAAATGTTTAATGAATGTATAAATAAATGATGGGACCAGCAGTTAACGTAATGGCTATGTCGCTGGACTCCATGCAATCAACCACAGTTCGAGTCCCGGACCTGGTGGCTTAAACTCATGCTGGGTGCGTGTGCGTGCGTGCCCCAGATCCCGAGAGGAGAATGGAGGAGAAGGGATTGTGGCATGGCCATCCCCCCGGGGGGGGGGTGATTTCTCACTTTCTGTCTCTCTGTCTCTCTCTGTCTTTCTGGCAAGCGCACTGCCCTATAGCAAAAAACTTTCCAAAAAAAAATGATGTCAGGGCACTAGTGTGACTCTACTTATTCTGCTTACATTATCCAAAATACCAACTAGAAAATTTATTTCCTACATTTTATGAAAATATTTGTAACAGGATAAAACTTAGTTCTCCTTTATGCAAAATATGTTTTTAAAATTACTGAGTCCAAGTTCTTTAAAATATTTTCCACTTTCCAGAATATAGACTGAAAATAATTTGTTTCATTACAGGCATATTCACCATGGCATGTTTATAAACAATATGTGTATAACCAGTAGATAGAAAAACAGCAAAGTATACATTTTCTATGAATTCAGTGCTTCAGTAACATGAATAATTTGTTAATACAAACCATGCTATAGATAAATAACTAATGCTGTTAATACTTCTATGCTTAAGGTGTTTGAGCCTACAACAGTGCCCACACTGATGAAAAATTACTAATCTTGCTGTCCTTTGGGATAGCCTATTTCTATTTTTATTATTATTTATTTATTTATTTTGAGAGGGGTTTTTTTTGCTATAGGGCTCATGCACTCACTAGAAAGACAGAAATCACCTCCTAGGGGGGATGGTCATGCTGCAATCCCTTCTCCATTCTCCTCTCAGGATTCTGGGCATGCACATACACGCATCTGGCATGATTTTAAGCCACTGGGTCTAGGACTCGAACCGCGGTCGACTACATGGGAGTCCAGCGACACAGCCATTACACCAACTGCTAGTCCCCCTATTTCTATTTTTTACTGCATCCTCTTAGAAGAAAAATCTTATGCATCAACTACTGGAAATTAGTGATTCTTGTTAATGTAATTTAACATGATCAACTCCTTAAGTTTTCATGAAAAAAAAAACATAATGGAAAAGCAAAATCAAAACCAAAAGATTTATCAGCTATGGCTAATTTTGTTTCATAAGTGGGTTTTTAAGAAAACGATTACAGGCAAGAATTTTTTTTTCTTAATATTGAGTTCTGCTATCTTTCTGTCTCAATTCATTCTTTGAATCAGAATTTCTTCAATATTTGGAGAATCAGAAAATTCTTTCAGAGTTAGAAACCCTCTCTTTGGAAAAATGCACATCAGAACAGAAATTTGCATAAAATCTAATGAAGATTAAATCTCCTGTGAATTGCAGGAGCCCAGGTCCAAGCCTTTCTGTCTGCGTAACAGCAACAACAAGGCCTACAGGAAAGAAAGGAAGTCGCCCATGTGAACTTCTGTGAAAACCCACCCACTTTTAGCGTTAGATTCCCACTAGTTGATAGTGTCAAATACAACTTTTCATTCTGGAGACTCCAAAACACGTAACATTTCCAATGGAAAAACATTGACAAGTTATTTCTGATATGTTTCAAAATATGGCAGTAGGAACTGTCCCCAACTCTGCCCCATTTTGTAAGCCAGCCTCAGAGTACCTCAGTACGTCATGGGTGAATAATAAGGTCACCTATTGTTTTTTGAGCATGTAAAATGTGCCAGCCTCTGTCTAAAGCACTTTATCTTATAAGGTAGGTGCTATTTGTATTATTTTATACAGGAAGAAACTGAGGCTTAAAAATGTTAAATGATGCAGGACCAGCAGTTAGCGTAATGGCTATGTCGCTGGACTCCCACATATTCGACCACGATTCAAGTCCCGGACCAGGTGGCTTAAACTCACGCCAGGCGCGTGTGCGTGCGTGCCCAAGATCCCGAGAGGAGAATGGAGGAGAAGGGATTGCAGTGTGGCCATCCCCCCTGGGGGGTGATTTCTCACTTTCTGTGGCGAGCGCACGTACCCTATAGCGAAAAACCTCTCCCAAAAAAAAAAAAATGTTAAATGATGCACCTCAGGTCATACATACAACTTGGACATTTAGACCCAGGCAATCTGACTGTAGCAACCATGTGTACAAGTTGCCTAGAGGGATGCAGGTGGGGTACCACTTGTAGAGATTGTAGGCTGAAGACAAACAGACATCTTTGTTGAATACTGTGTCAGCTGAGGCAGATCATCTTTTTTTCTTTTAGATATCTCTTTTAGAGATAAAATTGACATACCATATAATTTATCATCTTAAAATATATAGTTCAATGGTTTTTAGTATATTCATAGCTATGAGCAACCAACACCATGATCAACTTAAGAATATTTTCATCATCTCAGAAAGAAAGGCCAGGGACCAGCAGTTAGCATAATGGCTATGTAGCTGGACTCCCATGTGGCTGACTGTGGTTCAAGTCCTGGATCCGGTGGCTTAAACTCACACTGGGTGCATGCATGCCCAAGATCCTGAAAGGAGAATGAAGGAGAAGGAATTGCGGCGTGGCCATCCCCCCTGGAGGGTGATTTCTCACTTTCTGTCTCTCTGTCTTTCTGACAAGCACACATTCCCTATAGCAAAAACACCTCCAAAAAAAAGAATGAAAGGCCAGCCAGGGGGCATGGGTGGTTAAAGCAGCTAGATCTCACATGACTGACTATATGATTCAGGCCCTGGACCCAAGGGCTTAAAAAACACTGGGCACGTGTACGTGCATGTCCAAAATCCCAAGAGAGGAGTGGAGAAGAAGGGTTTGTGGGATGGTCAGCCCCCTAGGGGGTGCTTTCTCACTTTCTCCCTCTTTCTCCCTCTGTCTGGTAAGTGCACATGCCCTATATCAATCTTTTAAAAAAGTGAAGAAAACCATTATCCCCCTGTTCACAGCCCTATGTAATCACAAGTCTATCTTCTGTCTCTAAAGTTCCCTATTCTCAACTTCTGAAAGGATTTATATAATACTTGTACATTTGTGCTGGTTTATTTTTTTTCTCAAGGTTCATTCAAATTGTAGCATGTATCAGTTCTCTATTCTTTTTCATGGTCAAATAATATTTTGCTGTATGGATATACCACATTTTGTTTATCCATGCATCCATCAATGACTAGTTGGTTGTTTTCATCTTTTGACTATTATGCAAAATGTGACTCTAAATATTAGTGTTCACATTTTTATATGGATCTGTATCCATGCTTTCATTTCTCTTGAGTATATGCATATCTGGGATTGGAATTGTTGCATCATACAGTGACTCTTTGTTTAATCATTTGAGGAACAGCAGACCATTTTCCAAAGCAGCTGTGTTGCAGAAATTCTCAGTTGTCAGTCCCTGCCACTGCCTGGGGCATTGCTGAACATTCACAAATTATGTTTCAGCTCATTTCTAATGAGCAAATATTGGGACCCTGCAAGTGTAAGCCATTTATTCTTGTAAAGTTTATGCTTTCCAAAGTATTTATTTATATATCCTCCTTTTTGATCTTCCCTGGTTGCTTCTTATAAGAGGTTTTGAAGTCTAACTGTGGTGGTGCAAGAAGAAAGGTACCACTGCACAGTGCTGAGGCTTCCACACTTGGAAGCTTGAGTTTGGTTCCTGGCCCAATATCAACAGGCTGGATGTTGTATTGTACACCTGTGGTCCTAGTTAAAATGTACTGCCACTGCTTGAGAGGCTGGAAGCCACGTGGGAGACAGAATCTGTTTCTGGTCCGATCTGAATATACTGGACATAGTTGTGCATGTCTGTAATCCTAGCTAGTTGGGAGGCTGGGACAGGGGAACAATACACAGCAAGACCAATCAAAAAAATGCCTATCTCTGTCTCCCTTTACTTCTCTCTCCCTCTCTTTCTCTCTCATAAAGGAAAAACAGAAATCTTCTCTGACCACCCTCTGAAATGTGCTAGCCCTCTAGGAGGTCAGCAAATCTCAGGCAAGCGTCTCCTCATTGATAACTTAGTCATGATTTCTACATGTAAAGAGCTGTGTGCTCTGTCCTTAGATATGCTTGCCCTGTGAGGGCTCCAGGCTCAATCTTCTCTCTTCTCCCTTTGTACCTCAGATAAGTTTCTGAAAGAAAAAACACTCATTGTTATCAGCTCAGCAGACATTTCTTTGCACAATTTTAATCCATTCTTTTCAGTTCTTTTTCCCATTGTTTTAAATATTTTATTAAAATAACCCAGTGTAGAACAGATAGAGTAGACCCTCTTGATATGAAGAGCTTTATTCATCTATTTTTTTTTAAAGAAAATCATCACCCTTTCTCTTAGTCATGCCTTTGGCACTCTGGAATGTGTTTGTTGGGCAGAGTCTTTTTGTCTTGCTTAATCTCTTTCTTCCATCATCATCTTGAACTTGTCAACAAATCAGTTTTATGAACTTTTTGATTTACAATATTTAGACTCATAGTTCTTCACCTTCTTCCCTTCTCCATCCTCTGTTATCATGCATATCTATCATTGTTCTGTAAACACTTAAGCACTTTTTTTTTTTTTTGCTCACTTGAGAGGTTGATTTGTAGTACTGGAAAACTCCTCACTTATGATACCAAGAAAAGAAACTACACAGTCCATGCTTTTGAGCATTCCCCTTTTATATATTTACCTTTTTCCTTCCTAGTCCCAAAAGAATTTTGCGAGATTCCTTGGGCAAAATTTATCAGTTTTCTTTCTTTTTTTTTTTTTTTTAGAGGTTTTTTGCCTTAGGGCATGTGCACTAGCAGAGAGAAAAAGAGAGAGACAGCAAGAGGGAAAGTGAGAAATTACACCCCCCTACCCACCAGGGAGGATGTCTATGTCACAATCCCTTCATCCAGCATGATTTTCAAGCCACCAACTCTGGGACTCAAACTGTGGTCAGCCATGTGGGAGTCCAATGAGGTAACCCCACACTGTCTATTGGCCCCAATTTATCAGCTTTTGAGAAATTAAAATGAATTATTGTGTGGTCTGAGATTATAATGACTTTCTATTTATATATAACAACTGTAATTGACCACAAATGATGAAAATTCTACTGACTTCGTCCACAAGCAATACACATTAGCATTATTTACTTCTTTATAATCATAAGCATTTAAAAAAAATCTTAGTGCAGAAAGCTTCAAGTGTTTTAGATCTACTCTTCATGGTGCTTTTGGAGTACAAAGGGTTCATTGAGGTCAGACAGTGGTGCAGCAGTTAAGTGTAACACTCTGCAAAGTCGATCTATGTTGGAAGGTTCTGGTTTCATGTCTGTAAATCTCCCTGAGTATGTCAAGCATGTGCGTACCCATAATCTGGGGCTGGCTGAGGCTGGGGTGGGTTGCCATGTCAAGACTGAGGTGGGGTGCTCTTTCTATGTCTCTCTTGCTCATGGAAGAAATAAACTTAAAAAAATGTTCTTTTAATTTAAAAAAAGAGCTTGTTCACCTCTCTAATTGCTTTCGATAGAGCCCCAAATTGGATGGGCATAGATTCAAATCTTTGCTCTATCTCTGTCTCACTAGTTCTCAAGTCTTATTTCCCTTGTCTACAAAATGTGTATACAAGTTTTCACCCTATCATGTTTTTGTAAAGATTAATAATAAAAATATCAAATTATGTGCTTTTGACATAATGCTTGGGGTCTAGCAAGAGTTTAGTAAATGTTAGCCATAAGTAACATTATTATTTCTGGATTCTCCTCTGCCAGGCATCTGGAGCCTCCAGAATGGGAAACAAAAGAGCCATTAAAGTAGAGAATGCTTGTGTTTGTTGGTTGGTTCTTCTCAAGTGTGAATTGAAAACAATTACAGGCAACAAGTATTTTGGAAGAATTAATTTGGAGGCATTGTTCAGAATATATTAGGAATGTCAGACGCAAGAACACAGTGAGCCATTGACATCATGTAGACCTAAGGTTACAAGGGTCTAGATTAATGAGCACTATTGCCCTTCACTCCCATTTGGTTGGTTGTGTTGAATATTTCAGGACCCTTTTTGAATGTCTTCTTTTTTTTAATTTGTTTATTATTATCATAATCTTGTTTATATTACATTGAATCACATACAACTTTACAGTGTATTACATTTCTTTTTCCATTTGATCCTGAATTTCTTCTCTAGTGGTTCTTGTTTCTCTATCTTACCCACATTGTCAGCTAATCGTTAAAAAAAAAAAAAAAAAAAAAGAATCTTCAACACTATTTATCATTTGTACTGATCCTTCTTATCTGTTCCTTTAAATACTTTGTTCTCCTATTACTTATGTGGTTACTGGGAATAATTTTATCTAATCTGTTTGACATATGCCTTGGAGCCAAGGCAGATTGCAGTGTGGAAACTGAAAACAAAGCCCCTCAAAAAAGACACAGCTAAGTCATCCATGTCAAGAGGTTAAGCAAGAGACTCTAGGTACTGGAAAACAGAACAAAAACTTGAGAAACTAAAACATTTATTCTTCGTTCCATTATCCATGAATTGATATGACTAAGATCCTACACAGTACCAGACAAACTTAACTGGGACATGGGAGTGCAAAGATTTACATGACTTTGAGGAACTTACACCCCATGGGAAGGCAGGCACCCATCAAAGCACTGTAATATTATGTGTAGGGTTAAGTGCTGCCAAGGCCATAAGAATAGGACTTGAGGGGCCAGCAGGTGGTGTAGTGGTTGTAGTGCTAGACACATGGCCAACCAAGGTTCAAGTTCTGGACCTGGCGACTTGCCTTCTCTCTCTGTCTCTGGTGAGCACATACGCCCTATAGGAAATTAATAATAATAATAGTAATAAAATAAATAATTATTTAAAAACAAAAAGGAATAGGACTTGACCTGGTCACAGAGATCTTAAAGATTTTCCTGAGGAAGAGACAATTGAACTGATATCTGAAGGATTATCATGGACATTGAAATAGGAACATGTCAGGCAGTGCCCGGAGTACTTTCCTAATTCTCATGGGCTTCTTATAGATCTCGTAAAAGTCTTGGGTAAAGGTATGAATGGAGGTGGCTAGAGCCCTAAAATGCTCCACATCTTTTTTACCACAAGTTTTTGTTTGTTTAGATTTGTTATTTTTAAAGAATTATTCATTTATTTAATTCTGTTTCTTATTATTAATTTTTTAAAATTTGACCAGACAGAGACAGAAAGAGAGAAAAGTGGAAAGCAAGAAAACAAGCTGCCTGGTCCAGGACTTGAACCTCAGTCAATCATGTGGAAGCCCAGCACATTTAACCACCACGCCATCTGCTGGCCTCCTGTTTGTTTAGTTTTTAATATATCAGAGGTTGCAAGTGCTTGCCAGAGAGAGATAGAGATGCACAGAGAAAGCACATTCATGCTGCAATCCTTCTCCCCAATCTCTCCCTCCTTTCAGGATTTCAGGCATGCACACTCGTGCACCAGTGTATTTTTCAAGCTGCTGTAGGTCTGGGACTCAAACCACGTAGTCAGCCATGTAGGATCCAGCTGCCTTAACCAATAGGCCACAGGCTTGGGAAATAAGACAAGAACCTAAGAAACCAGAACATTTATTCCTTATCCCATTATCCACTGAGTAGATTTGACAAAGATCCTACACAGATTCAGAGACTTAATGCAAAGGGGGCCAAGTGGGATCCAACTGCCTTAACCACCAGGCCACAAGCTGGCCTGCGCCACATCTTTAAGTTTTGCTTTGCCTACTATTCTTCTCTTGAACTTCTGCTTTAGCAAGTCAGGATTTGTCCTGACTTTGGCCCTTTCAAAGCTTTCTGGCTTTGAGAAAATCCCAAAGAAGAAGGTCAAGGAATCCAGCTCCTAGTACATAGATCTCACCCCACCAGTGACCTATCTATTCAGATAATCTCTGTTTCTGACATAGACCTTGCCTGGGAGAGATAATCTGTTTTTTTTTTTTTACCTTTGTTCCCTCTCTTATATTTCTTCCACTTAACTCATACTACTGTCCTTTATTCCTACTTTGAGACTTGGGTGAGGCCTGCACTACACTAATACCTTTTAGGTATGGTCTCGTCTAGTAGTCTCTTTAGTTGTGAGTATATCCCATCCTCTCTGAACTATGTATACTAATGAGTGAGCAACAGAGACAGTCTATTTAACAGATAGTCGTTCAGATGCGTAATTGCTGATGTGTTCTCTGGCAACTAGGCAAGAATGGCAAGCAACCAGTAAGTGAAAATAGTGGCCTTTTTACTTGGGAATAAACAGAGTCCCCCTGTCTTCCCTCTTTAATGCTCACATTTGCAGCTGTCAATGAACACCCGTATACACACACTTTAATGCCTTGCTGAACACAGGAGGAGGGGAGCATCTTAGGGTTGTGATAATCTTTAAGATTCTGCTCCTCCTTCCCTTATTACTTCCCTACCAGGTTCTAAGGGAGATGAGGGTCACCATTACTATCCTTTGCCCTCTTCCTAAGTTACAGCCTCTGTGACTGCTCACTCTCTCCCTCTTATTACTAGAACTTAAGATATCTTCTCATGCACACCACTCACCTGTACTGATAAACTCACACCTTCCACACGCTAACCCAGAGAAGGGAGATTGGAAGGTACTAACACAGAGAGCGGTTATATGGCCAACCCAAGATTTTCAGCAGGTGAATACCAGAGCCGAGACTAGATTAGAACACTGTTTTTGTCACTTGTGACACTGTGTTCTTTCCACTAAAGAAAGTTTAATGGAACACTATTTTTGCTTGAATGTTTTGCTTTTAAATAGGGTATTTTGGCCATGAAATGGATGCTGGAGATACCTCATTTTTCTATCTGAGAAGATTCTCCTCTGGGAAACTATGGGCAGCCTCTATATTTGCCCTTGTCTTTTGGCTTCCTGTTGGATTCAGTCAATGGAAAATTCTGGCAAGAGGCAAAGGATGAGAAGATAATGAGATCAGAGTAGCTGTACAACTCCCTCATCACTGAGCCAGGGGTTTTAGCCATTGTATTCCCAGAAATCTCTAGAAATCTAGGAAAGACTCCTAGGCAGAGTGGCTTTGGCATCTTCACATCACCATCATCCTGAACCACATCTTACTTCTCCTGAAATGGTCTAAACCACTTACAAACTGTTAGCAAATGTGTCTCCAAGCAACGTAGGCCTCATCAAAGCATAAGACCTAAACAATGTCAGTTTGCCATGACCGTGACCCACTCTTTGAAAAAACTACTACAAGACAATTACCTGGTTTGGCCACTCTGGCCCAGATAACTTCAGTGTTATTGTTATTCTCTATAAAGCTGTTTTAACTTCCCAAAGCTTTTCCAAATTCTTTATTTCCTTAGATCCACCTTGCAAATCTATACTGTTGGCAGAACAACTACTGTTATCCTGTTTTCACAGAGAGATGAGGAAACAGAGCTCTCAGAGTTCTCAGAGCTAGCTGTTGGCAGAACTGGGATTAGAAATTAGGTCTCCCTATGCTCCCTGCCTTCCCATTCTCTCCTTTAACTACATTAACTTTCATCTCCTGATGTTTTTAGGCACAATTTACCCATTTTCTTATTGAAAATGCTCTTAACAATATTTTTAGTGTTCTTATTCTTGCTACTGTTATAGGAAATTCCAAATCAATTGTGTATTCAAGAGGGTAAAAAAAAAAAAACACATTTTACCATTGGAAATCCAAAATACTTGTGGTTTATTTCAAAATGGCCCACAAAGCCTTCATGTTGTAGAGGAGGTAGTATCAGCATAGTCTTATATCCTGAATGTTGTTAACAATCTACCTCCCTAACCCAGAGCATGAACAGATCCCCAGCCCCATTAAGCTTGGTGCTTCCCAGAAGGGACTGTAAATTCACTGAGGATTAAGTGCCTCTAAGCAACAAGCCACACACACACACACACACACACACATTACATAATATGTGTGTGTGTGTGAAATGTGTGTGTGTGTGTGTGTGTGTGTGTGAGAGCTGTAGAGAAGAAAACAAGGCAATCCCATTTTAGTACCTTTTAATTTATTCCGAGGATGTTCACCACTAGAGAGATGAAGTTCATAAATTCTTATAATCCCTAATACCTATGATCCACATGGAACCCTAAGAGTTAGGAAGAGTCCCCACTAATCCTTTCTCTTTTTTTCTTTTTTTTTCATTTTTTATTTTTTATTATCATCATAATCTTCTTTATATTACATTGGATTACATATAACTTTACAGTGTATTACATTGCTTTTTCAAAAGGGAATGCCATGCATGTCAGTCAATACAGAGACATTAATCTCCCCGCTTCAACATTCAATATCTTTTCTATGTTTTCCCCAATCATTATTATTATTATTCTAATTATTTTTTTTAAAACAGTCAATCGCTATTTCTCACTTTGCTTGTAAAAAGACTTTGCCTATCATGAAATACTTCTCATACCAATACAATAGAGAAAGATAGCAAGAGAACAATAGAGAGGCAGGACATTAGTGAGAAACAGATATGGCTTATTAACTGTTGATGATGAGCAAGGGTTTTGTAGTATAAAGCAAAGTCTAGCATTTCCTATCTGTGTGAGATGGTGCAGAATTGATGCTGGTGCATGCAAGACAGTGACAACCCACAAGCCAAGAATGCAGTCATCTGGGCCCAGTGTGACTGCAATCTGCAGAAACCCCAGGGGCATAAGTGTGTGGTCTGGGCTGGAGATAGAACTAGAGTGGCCAGCAAATGGTGTAATGGTTATGTCGCTGGACTTCCATGTAGTTGACTGCAGTTCGAGTCCTGTACCCAGTGGCTTAAAACTCACACTAGGCACATGTGCATGCATGCTCAAAGTCCCAGGAGGAGAAAGGAGAAGGGATTGTGGCATAGTTCCTGGCGGGGAGGGTGACTTCTCACTTTTTCTCTTTCCAATAGCACACATGCCCTATAAAAACGATAGAACTAGAGCTTCAAAGTTTTCTGAGTTCTTTTTATTTTTTTAGAGAGAGAGATTTTTGCTATAAGGCACGTGCACTTGCTTGATAGACAGAGAGACAGAAAGTGAGAAATCACCACCCAGGGGGGATGACAATGCCACAATGCCTTCTCCTCCAGTCTCTTCTCAGGATTTTGGGCATACATGCACATGTGCCTGGCATGAATTTTAAGCTGCCAGGTCTGGGACTCTAGCTGTGTTTGACTACGTGGGAGTCCAGGGACATAATCATTGCACCATCTGCTGGTCCCAAAGTTTTCTGAGTTCTTAAAGGGAAAGTGACCTTACTATTTGTGCATCTTTGAAAAATAAAAGAAAAATGTTTGAAGTATTTAAATAAAGTTTACACACAACAATATTACAGGACTCAACAAAGAAACTAAAGTTCAAAAAAAAGGGAGGCAGGGTTGAGAAGAGCTTTGCAGGAGAGAAAAATTTTAAGCAGCATTTCAGAAGGTGGATAGCATTTCACAAGATTGTGAAGGGAAGGAGAGGGGAAGAAAGAAAGAAGAATGTTCTAGGTAAAGCTGAAAGTTTATGCCAGGGTTTCCCTACTTTAGCACCACTGATATTTTGGAGTGAATAATTCATTATTGGGAGCTGTCCGGTACATTGTAGTACGTTTGGAAGCATTGCTGGCCTCTCACTAGCCACCACATACAGTAGCATCTTACCCCCACCCCTGCCCAGCTGTTAAACAAAAATGTTTCCAGACACTGCCAAATATCTCCTGAGGGACAAGGCAAATGGCATATTTCAGGCATAAAGTTCCAAGAGGCTGAAGCTTAGTGTTCATAAGCATAAATTGCCAACGATAAAGTTGGCAAATAAATGGTGGCCAGGCCATAAGGAAGGTACATGCTTGCCATAGAACTGGCATTGTTTTCTACACCCTGGCAATTCAGACAGAAATTTTAAGCAGAAATGGCACAGTCCAGTCTGAATTTCTAAAAGTTAACCAGAAGTGATATGAATAATGTCTTGTAGGAGTAGAGCTTCAAGTCAGAGAATTCAATTAGACAGTTGATACGTACTATAGAAAAACCAATCCATCTACTCTACCCTTCCTTGTCACTTTGGTCTTCAGAGTAGTCTATGACTCTTATCCTAATGACTCCTTGTTAGGCTTAAACACGCCTGGCTTTGACTGTACTAGTGGCTTGCTCTTCTGAAGACTGAGAACACCTGCAGTTTGCTCCCCTTATTTTAGCAACAATTCTTGAAGCAGCCAGAAGCTTATACCCAGAAGCCCTTTTGACTGTTTGTTGTGTTGTTGCTAACGGAGCCTGAGGTCTAAAAGGGGTTTCCAGGGCTTTCCAGGGCGTGCTGATTAGTTATCTGCTACCCAGGGAGCCAGGGACACAGTGTGCGTAGTGGCTGCTCAGCTTAGGAGCCTGCAATCAGGATTAGTAGTTATTTAAAGACTCCAACAGTAGTGTCAATGTCGCTTTGGCATTTTTTTTTTTTTCAATGATGCTTTAAGGGCCAGAAGTAATGACTGGCTGATTTCTCCACTTAGCTTTACTAATTTGGTATTTGGATTGCAATTATAAACAGCTGTTGCAACATCTCCAGATTCCTAGAAAAAAAGGAGATGACTTAGGAAATCTGCCTTAAACCTGTGTAAGATTTTTTGATAGTCAATTTTTATCTTTGGGAATGAGATCCCAGGAGCAGTAAGCTCAGGACTTCTGTTATATTTGAGGCAAATGAAATGCCACCTGATTATTAAAAAAATTCATGTGTTCAACAAATATATATCAAATGCTTACTATGGTCCCATCTATGAAGAGAGCCTACTAAAAACCCCATGTTGATAGAGTTTACAAAGACAATCATCTCCAAATATAGTCCACAAAAGAATCCATTTACTCCTAAAGTTATTTAATCAACTGTATGTTGGGGACTTCCTCTGTATGGGCATAGTAGTGCTAGGTATACAATGAAGGAAGGGCACATCCTCTGCCCTAGAGAAGCTTAAAGGCTGAATTTATAAACTAGAAGGCAAGAAAGAACTATAATATAATGAGGTAATGATTAGAATGGATCTGTGTCATATGTGTGGTGAATAGATAAAAATCAGGTCTCTTTTTGTATACCACTCTATTCCTGGTGCACAGTAAAATGATGCTCCTATAGTAGCCATTCGAATACCTATTAAATAAATGAATTAATTAATGAGATATTGGCTACGCAGGCATTAGGAGGATCCAGATCATCCAGCACCAAGAAACACAGTATACACAATCCTTCTGAATCTTCTAGTGGCCATTGTAAAGCCAAGCCCCCTAATTATTCGGAGTTCAGAGTACAGTTAAACAAGATATTCATGCAAGTTATTGCCTTCGATACAATTCCTTAAGGCAATGTATTGTCATTTCAATGTCACATAAAACAGAAAGATTTTTGCTAGTTATCTTGTCTTTCAAAAATGGAGCAGGAAAAACAAACATGTAACTTCTCAAAGTTCTGGAAAATCTGAGATAAGATTCAAAGTTCTAGGCATAGTTCACCTTGCTTTGAGTCATCGAAATTTTCAAGACTCTTTTTAACAGGACTGCTCAAAATCTAAGATACTTCACATCCTAATTCTTATGGAGAAAGTTCTGATACAGAAAACTACACTGGGAGTTAGGAAGATGTGGAGATTTTTCTTCTTCACCCCAGGCAAATCTCTTTTCCTCTTTATGTTTTAGCTCCCTTCAATATCATAGCTACAGTGAGGGATGAATAAGATCAGGGCTGTGAATGATTTGTAGAAGCCCAAATGCCTTAAACATGCAATTTAGCCTACCAAGTATTAGACCTGACTATTTGAGGAAGAACAGTGACAAGAACCAAATTCAATCCTCAATTAGCTTACAGGAGTTCTCTCTCTCACTTCTCTATTTAGGAAGAAGACATACATGAAAACATATACCTAGCATACCTGGAAGTGTTGAACAAATTCCATAATTCTGAAAGACCTTTTAAAATCTTGCATGAGGAGTCTGACCTCTGCAAGTCTCCTCTCATGAGTTCACCCTCGGGGCCTGGAAGTAACTTTGGAACTTTCACCAGTGGCCTGGGCTTGTCTCATCTACTGGCAGACTTGAGCCTGGCATCAACAGGCCTCCTCTCATGAGTCAATCCTTAGGCCTTGGGAGTAACTTTGGAAATTCTGTTACACACCAGCGTGCATACTTCACATTACACAGCACATGACTTGACCCTCTTCACTGAGTTACATCTCCATCTCCTTTGCTTGCTACCACCTCATCAAGAGCTGAATGTTTGGTAGAGGAGCTAAGCACCTGAAGATACCCATAACTGCTCTGTTCTGGAAGACACAGCCCTCCAATAGGAACACACCTGGGAACTAAGGGTGAAATTTCCTTTCCTAATAGTACAGAATCTACTCCAATAAATAGAAAAAAAGGAAATACTGCATCTGACAACCAAAAACCAGCACAGATCTTGAAGAAACATGAGAAAACAAGAGGGTAACTCTCCCCTACATGAGCATAATAGTCTATCACCATCAATGGGTAGCACAGGGGAATACACAGAAATGTCAGAAAAATAGTTCTTTTTTCTTTTTCTTTGGAGAGTTTTTTTGTTTGTTTGTTTGTTTGTTTGTTTGTTTTCCCTATAGGGTGTGTGCGCTCGCCAGACAGACTGAGAGAGATGGAGAGACAGAACATGAGAAATCACCCCCCAGGAGGATGGCCACACCGCAATCCCTTCTCCTCCATTCTCCTCTCCTCTCGGGATCTTGGGCAGGCAAGCATACATGCCTGGCATGAGTTTTAAGCCACCGGGTCCAGGACGTGAACCGCGGTCGACTACATGGGAGTCCAGCGACATAGCCATTACGCTAACTACTGGTCAGAAAAAGAATTCTAAATATGTGTAGTGACAAAGCTCAGTGAGATGCAAGAGAAAACAAATAATCAGTTCCAGGAAATGAGAAAATTATTTCAGAACATGAAATAGGAATTTTGTAAAGAAATAAACACCCTAAAAACGAATCAAATAGAACTTCTGGAAATGAAGAATGTAATACAAGAAATCTAAATCTACCTAGAAAATATTAACAGCAGATTAGACCCTGCAGAAGAATTTCTAGCCTTGAAGACAAAGTCTCCAACATAGACCAAATCACAAAAAAAAGGAAAACAAAAAAAAAAAAAAATGAGGACAATATATAGAAAATTCTAGACACCATGAAACATCCAAGTATCCATATAATGGGTATTTATATGGATTCCAGAAGGTGAAGAATCTGCTAAAGGCATGGAAAATCTCTTTTATGAAACACTATCTGAAAATTTTCCAAATATAGAGAAACATGGAGAAATTTAGACCCAAGAAATAAAAGGACCTCAAATAGAATCAACACAAAAAGATCTTCCCTCCCAGCACATCATAGCCAGATTGGTAAAAATTAAAGATAAAGACAATATTCCAAAAATGGCAAGGGAGAAATGTTAAGTTACTTATAAAATTTATATGTAATATAGTATTTCACTTAATTACCACAAAATATACATTTTTCTTACCCCCACATAGAACATTTTCAAAGACTGACCACATGATAGGGCACAAAACAAGCCTTTACAAATTCAAATATATAGAAAACTATTTTCAGAATCCTTTCCGACCACAATGGAATCAAACTTGAAATTAGCAATAGAATAAGCCCTCAAAAATTCACAAACACATGGAAACTAAACAACCTACTCCTGAATGAGTTTACAAATATAGAAGAAATTAAGACTGAAATTATAAGGTTCATAGAAACCAATGGTAATGAACAAACAAGTGTTTATAACTTATGGGACACAGCAAAAGCAGTCTTAAGAGGGAAGTTTATAGTAATTAGTCCCCATTTTTAAAAAATGCAGTTCAAGTCCTGGACCTGGCAACTTGATATTAAGGCTGGACACATGTGTGTGCATGCTTAAAATCCAGAGAGAAGAATGGAGAAGGGATTGCAGTGTGGCCATCCGTCCAGGACAATTTCTTGCTTTCTCTCTCTATCTCTGTCTCTCTGATGAGTGCCTGCACCCTATAGCCAAAAATCTCTTTAAAAAGAGAGAGAAAGAGAAAGTTATGTTGTCTGAAACACTGTCATCTTGGATTGACAGGAACACAGATTATGCAAAGTGAGCAAGAAAACCATCTGAATTTTCAAACTTCTATAAGCAAAAAACTAGCTGAGAAAACTAGTCAACTGCAAACTTGAGCTATTTTTCTCTCTCTTCTTTTTCTTTAGATTTTTTTCCCATAGAGCGCTAGAGCTGGAGAAAGAAAAAAAAGTGATAAATCATTCCCTAGCAGGGATGGCCACGTCGTGATCCCTTCTCCTCCCTTCTCCTTTCAGGATTTTGGACATATGTACCTGGCAATGCTTTTAAGCCACCAGGTCCAGTACTTGAACTGTGGAGTTGGCCGTGTGGGATCCAAAGCCTTAACCACTATGCCACCTGCTGGCCTGAAGCTTTTTTTCCAAGTTGGTGGGGAGAAGGCTAGAATAAAGAGCCCAAAGGGCAGAGCCAAGAGCCATGGAGAATTATTCCCAGTTTAACTGAGGAACTGCTAACATGTACTCTGATTTCAGAATTGCTACATATCAGGAACTCCTGTGAGCCCCCATTTACCTCCTTTTATGAACAATATGGTTTACTACAATTATCCTATAGCATCCTATTATTGTGTGTTGACTCAGGGGGAGAAGAAAAGAAATTTGTCTCTGTAGTTCATGAGTCTACTGATCAAGAGGAATTACACCCGAAGAGCTGTCTTGAGGAACCATGCCCAAGGATGCTCATCTGTATGGGAATATGATTTAGATGACAAAAGTTTAGACTTCATACTGTAATGGGATGAAAAGTTTAGAGGTCTTGGAAGGGGTGAGTGTATTTTGCCTGCGGGGTAAATGTAAAAAAAATTGTGGTCTGAGGGGATTCTGAGAGAGGGTTTAAAAATGTGTACATGAATTCATTGACAGCCCTCTCTTCAAAAGGTGGGTCTTCAGGACCAGGTGATGGTGCAGTAGTAAAATGTGACACTCTGAAAGGCCATCCTACATAGGAAGGTCTTGGTTTAAGTCTGGAGAACTCCATGAGTACATGGGCATACACTTGCCTCTGATATGCTGGCTGAGACTGAAGGCAGATAGGGTATCAAGACTCTGTTGGGGGTGCTAATTCTCTCTTTCTCATTCTCTTGCTCATGTAATAAATATATAAAGAATTTTTTTCTTTTCCTAATGTAGATGCTGGTTCTCTTCCTTTGAATTTAGGCTGACCTCAGTGACTCACTTCTAAACAATAGAATACAGCAGATGTGACGCTCAGACTTCCGAGGGAAGTTCATAAAAAGGGTAGATGATGTCTAGCTCTCTCTTGGACCACCGCTCTACCATATTGTGAAGCACTCAAGCAAATGTTTTCAGACTTCTGTGTGGAGGAATTGAGGCCTCTCACCAACAACTAGCACCAATTTACCAGCCATGGGGGTCAGTCACCTGGAATCCTCCAAGTGTCCGCTGACACTTCACATAGCTAAAACCCTGCCCAGCCACAAACTCATTGGAATATATTTTATATGTTAGAAAATTGAACTATTTCAGGTGTACAATTCAATGATTTTTAGTGACTTGAATGATGCAACATAATCAATTTAAGAATGCTGTCATTCCCTCAGTAATATTCCCCATGCCTATTTACAATTAGTCTTTGTTCCCACCTCTAGCCCTAAGTAATCACAAATTTGCTTCCTGCCTCTATAAATTTGCCTTTTCTGAGTGTTTCATAGAAAAGGAATAGTAACACATGGTTACTTGTATCTGGTTTCCTTCCCGGAGTGTAATGTTTTTGAGGTTCAGATATGTTGTAGTGTCTATCAGTAGTGCATCCATTTTTCTTTGTTGAATAATTATCTGTTATATGGATATACCACATTTCATGTCCTTAGCTGATGTTAATTGGATTGTTTCCACTCTTTTGCTTTATGAATAAAACTCTAATAAACATCCTTGGGCAAGTTTTTGTGTGTATATGTTTTCAGTTTCTTGTGGATGTACAACTAAGAATGGAATTGAATATGACTCTCTTTGACTTTTTGGAGATCTATGAAGCCATTTTTCTACCAGCTGCCCCATTTTACATTCCCACCAGCAATGGATCATTGTTCCCATTTCTCCACATTCTTTTGTTTGTTCCTGACTCTTACTGATTACAACTATTTTAGTGAGTGTGAAATGATATACCACTGTGGTTTTAATTTGCATTTTCTTAATGACTCATGTTGCTGAGCATCTTTTCATGCACTTAGTAGCCATTTGTATATCTTTAGTGAAATATCTGTTCACATCTTTTGTTCACTTTATGATTGGATTATTTATCTTTGTATTATCAAGTTCTAAGTGTTTCTTCTAAATTATTGATGCAAGTCTTTTATCAGATATGTGTTTCACAAATATTTTCTCCCAATGTGTTGCTTATCTTTTTCATTTTCTTAATGGTGTCTTTTGAAGTGCCAAAATTTTGAATGTTGATGAGGTCCAGTTTATCTTTTCTTTTTTCTTTTCTAGATCATATTTTTAGGATTGTATCTGTAAGCCTTTTGCTTAACCTAATGTCTTAAATATTTCCTTCTAACTATTTTATTGTTTTAACTCTTCCATGTAAATCTCTGATTTGGGGTCCAGGCAGTGGTACTATGTGAAATAAATGTCTATTATTTATAAATTACCCTGTCTATGGTATTTTATTACAGCAGCCCAAACAGACTGGAACAGACTCTCGAGTCTAGGGCTTTTACCACTATACCAGAGAGATCTTTTCTGCAGAAAAGCCTACCATTGCGCTCCTTCTCCCTGGAACACAATGAATGAAATTTATATCTTTGCCATTCTCTATTTAGGCTGAACAAAATGGAAACTTCTCCCCAGAATCAAATATAGATTGAAGAGCTGGTCTCCATTAAACTGAAAGCAGAGAGGGAAAGCATAGCACGTTAGACCCATGTGAGAAGGTCTCCCAGGACCTCCCTGGGCACTCCAGGCATATACATGCTCAAATTCAGTCTGCTGAGGCTTGTGTGGATTGTGATGCGAAAGTCTTGTTGGGGTGTTCTCTACCCTCTCTCTGTCTCTCTCTGTCTCCATGTCTGTATCTTTTTCTTTCATAGAAGAAATAAATAAACTGAAAAAAAAAAAGGCCTCTTCTCTAAATCTGTGTTTTATTTTGAGGTAACTTTTGTGTATCATGTGAAGTAAATCTAAGTTCAATGTTTCCAGCACCATTTTTTGAACAAACCAACAGGAATTTTCCTTGGTTCTCTGTCAATGATCAATTGGCTATAAATTTAAGGACTTATGTCTTTTATAGTATCACATTTTTCTCTTTCTGGAGTACTCTGGGTCTGGAGTGAAGACAAAGACTGAGGAGTCATTTGTATCTAGGTAACCTTGGAAGCTTTGGGAAGGGATGGTTTGACATGTGGATCCAGGCCTGGCTCTCTTGGGGAACCTGGGACCCAGCCAGGCAAAGTTTCAGTGATAGCAGTGGTCATTTGGGACTGTCCTTACCTACCCCAGGCATGTATGTATTCCTTTCCAGGAAGCCAAGTCCTACTACCACTAGGTTCCCATGAGGTCTCGTTTCTGAAGTGTAGGATGAGAACTAGGCTGTCGTGGTATAGAGGCTGTACCTAACAAGCCCGGGTTTAAGTGAAGACTTCCAAAGGATATTCTCTTCCAGCTGGCTGTCAATGCTAACTCTTCATCCCTCTTCTCTTCAAAAGTTTGTTTGAGTGTCTGGCATGTGTTCCCCAAGGAGACAAGGAATGAGAGCCTGTACTTCCTGTGGGCACCGGACTTATCTTTCTAAAGCCCAAGGGTAAGTGGATACCCCAGGACTGGCAGGTGGTGCGGTAGTTGAGGCATTGGACTCCCACATGGCCAATCGTGTGGTTCAAGTCCCAGACCCAGCAGCCTGAAACTCATTCCAGGGATATGTGCATGCATGCCCAGAATCTCAAAAAGAGAATGGAGGAAAAGAGACTGTAGCACCTTCCCCCTCACAGTCTCTTTCTGTCTTTCTGGCAAGTGCACATGCTCTCTGGCAAAAACCTTAAAAGAAAAACAAGGACACCCAGTTGGGCCTCTGTCCACCCAAGTAAACTGCCAGTTCTGAACCAGAATTACTATAATAACTGAAGGTACCTAAGTGACCTCTGACAACATCAGTGTGGATTATCCTTTAAGTACTCATGGACCTGAAGAACAAAAGAGTCCCATTTTGCCAGATGCCCCATTCTGTGGATTTAGCCACCATTAACCCTTCAAAGCACTATTTTATTTTTCAGCACTCTGATGGTGATGGGTGAAGGCTGCTGTATGGTTTGCAAGTCCCTGTTGCTGTAAGCGAAATCAATGCTTTCCCTCTCTGCTTTCAGTTAAATGGAGACCAGCTCTTCAATCTATATTTGATTCTGGGGAGAAGTTTCCATTTTGTTCAGCCTAAATAGAGAATGGCAAAGATATAAATTTCATTCATTGTGTTCCAGGGAGAAGGAGCGCAATGGTAGGCTTTTCTGCAGAAAAGATCTCTCTGGTATAGTGGTAAAAGCCCTAGACTCGAGAGTCTGTTCCAGTCTGTTTGGGCTGCTGTAATAAAATACCATAGACAGGGTAATTTATAAATAATAGACATTTATTTCACATAGTTCTGAAGACTAAGATGAAGATGCTAGCAGAGTTGGTGAGGAGTGAGCAGGTTCTCTCGGAGTGAGCACATTTTACAAGAAGACTAATCTCATTTATGATGGCAGCACCCTCATGATTTTATCAGCTCCCAAAGGCCCAGGCTTTAATAGAAATATATGTTTTTTTTAATTTTCTACAAAGTGCATGTGCTTGCTAGAGCAAGGAATACAGAGAGAAGGAACGTGAGAAACCACCCTCCACAGAAAATGGCTGCTATTCTCCTCCTCCAGTTCTCCTTTCATTTGAAGCACGTATGCATATGAACCCAGCATGTTTTTCAGGCTGCCAGGTCTGGAACTCAAACCACACAGTCAGCCATGTGGAATCGAGTTGCCTTAGCCACTGGCCCTATTTTTAATATATTAATACCATCTCCTCAGGGATGAAGATTTCAACATAGGAGTTTGCAGGGGAGACACACACATTCAGATCATAGCAGAGTTCAGAAACGTGGATTAAGGTCCTAGCTTTAAGTGACTTTGAATAATGAGTTAGTCTGAATGAGCCCAGGTTTGCCTGACTTGTATCATACGGACCATACCGAGGATTTACGTGTGACTGGAGTAATAAAGTCAGTGTATTGTGCCAATTTCAACTCCCAAAGGAGAGACTTTTTATTTTCAAAGGTGGGGGTCATAGTTCGAATCTTTGTCCAATGTAGAGTTAGAATGTCTCTTCATCATAATTCACACCACAGATTACATATAGTTACAGGCAAAATGAACAAAGAGTTCCCATCATAAACAGATGCCTCTCTGGAATTAATGCTAGGTTGGGGAGAACTTGCTTTGCTATATCTCTTTAAAATGAAAGGCAACTTTATGAGTCTTGGCAACAGCAGAGAAGAATTAACTCCAAAGACATATAACCTTCAAGGTCTTCTTCCCACACATTCTTCTTCCTCAGAAATTGTTTTGACTTTTGTTGTTTTTGCTATTCTTTTGAAGGATTAGTCCCTTAGGGAGAACAAAAATCAATCTTTGCAAAGATTGATTTTTTAAGCATTATTTACTTAATCTATTTGTCATTATTATTTTTTAATTTGACTAGAGAAAGACAGAGACAAGAAGAAGGCAAAGTGAGAAAGCAAGCCACCTGGTCCAGGACTCGAACTGTGATTGACCATGTGGGAGTCCAGCATCTTAACCACCACACCATCTGCTGGGCCCCCCAAGAGCTTTTTTTTTTTGGAGAGGTTTTTGCTATAGGGTGTATGCACTCGCCAGAAAGACAGAGAGAGAGACAGAGAGATAGGAAGTGAGAAATCATCCCCAAGGAGGATGGCCACACTGCAATCCCTTTTCCTCCATTCTCCTCTTGGGATCTTGGGCACGCACACACATGTGCCTGGTGTGAGTTTAAGCCACTGGATCTGAGACTTGAACCATGGTTGACTACATAGGAGTCCAGCAACATAGCCATCACGCCAACTGCTGGCCCCCCCACCAATTTTTAATAGAAGAAATTTTGAATACCCCAAGTCATATGCAATGGAAAAGTAGTTTGTAAACCAAGCATATTTATTCATTTATTTTATCACTCCCTTGAGAAAGTTACAGCCCCATTGAAAAGCTTTTAAATCAACAGGGTCAAATATCTATTAAATTTCTGGGGACCAGCAGTTAGCGTAATGACTATGTCGCTGGACTCCCACGTAGTCGACCGCAGTTCGCGTCCCGGACCCAGTGGCTTAAAACTCACGC
>NW_006159921.1:4534531-4555880 GCF_000334495.1 Tupaia belangeri chinensis
AAAAAAAAAAAAAGAGAAAAAAATATTTTTGTGATAGGCATATAAGAACGGGGAGTTAACTTCTGTTCTTGGTGGGTTCCTAGAAGTCAGGTATGGGATAATGAGGAGTAGAAAGGCCTAGCAAGGGTTCTCATGACCTGCTGCCATCTTTATCTGCAAACTTGAACTTCCCTTTTTTGACTAATCCTGCTAGAATTGGTGGAGAGATTTTAGGTGATCTGTTTGTTGCTAATATAAGGTCTCTTCTTGGACAGTGAATCTGAGAACTGCCTTTTAGAGTCTTTATTCCAAAACAAGAGGTAAAAAGTGCCATGCGGCTTTCCCACTCAGATCTGGGTGTCTTCTCAAAAGCTGCTTATCTTTACTTAAAAGCTCCCTCTTTAACATTTAAAGCAAGACTATCAGTACCTGGTACATAGAGGA
The DNA here is from genome assembly GCF_000334495.1 of Tupaia belangeri chinensis. NCBI lineage: Eukaryota > Metazoa > Chordata > Mammalia > Scandentia > Tupaiidae > Tupaia > Tupaia belangeri. The sequence continues at coordinate 4,534,955 of NW_006159921.1, forward strand.
AGGGGAATGCTTTTCCCCCATGTCCTTTTCTTCAATTATGGTACATCATAGCATTGTCCATCATCATACCTAACTCGTCCTTCCCTCCCTGCCCAGACTTAAGGACATGGGAATACAGTCTTCCCTCGCACGTTAAAGATCTTGGATTGGAACCCAGATCCACGGGCAGCCAGCTGGAGGACGTGAAGCCTCCACATACATTGGATATGAAGGAGTTCCCTTGGAACCATTCGCACCAGCTACCTTTCCTTTGCAGCCCTGCTATTGTTTGCCGACAGAATGGCTAAAGGTTATTTCTGATCCCTGGAGGGACCCTATCAGGATTTATATCAGTAATTAAAGGCATGCTGCGTAAGGCGGCTGAATGCATCTAACAGTACAATTTTAGGCAGGAAACAGCATGTTACTCCCATTCACTCCCAACCCACTACAGCACTTATTTGAATACTTTATCTGGGTCCAGCTGCCAGAAAACATTTCATTCTCTTCCCTTACACACAGGGAGCCGCCTTTCCTTGGATAGCTGAACTCGGAAACATTTAACATTCTCCCAGGAAATAACTCCATTCAAAGTTATTGTTTTTAAGTGCTAGAGTGATTGACTTAAAAGTAACTTGCGTAAATCAGTGGCGTTGATTACTAAACACAATGGTAATTACTAGGGAGGATAATGAAAACACAATATAGTCATATGAGTAATGTGTGACAATTGAAAGTAGAATATATAATAGACTTTTCAAATCACTTACTGCAGTTAAAGGGACAGAGTTGCAGTATGTTTACTCTGTTTTCTTTATTTCCTTACATGGCAAAATGATCAAGTTTTCACTATTTTCTAAAAGAACTTATTTATTTATTGCTATTATTATTATTATTATTTTGCTATTGGTAACATGTGCTCACCAGAGAGAGAGGGAAAGCAAGAAAGCAAGCCACTAGGTCTGGGACTCAAACTGCAATTGGTCATGTGGAAGTCTAGTGCCTTAACCAACATGCAACCTGCTGGCCCCATCACAACTTGTAGTTAGAAATTTAAAAAATTCTTTATTCATTATAGAAGGTACTCTTGTGAAAATAAGAGAGAGACAGATGAGTGCTCTCCACAGGGTCTGTTATGTTGCCATCACCATCCTCCAGTTATCCAGTCTGTTGGATCCTGAGCACTCATGTGCTCATCAGACTGACCAACTAGAGATTTGAACCGTAGTAACTGCATGGATCTGGCTTCTCTTGAGCAGCACATTATGGTTGCATCATAGAGCCAGCCCAAGTTATCACAATTTTTTTTTCCATTTGTATCTAGAGCTCAGAATTGTTTTCAATCATACTTAAAATGTCTATTATCAACTAATTACATTTCCCCAATGGAAAAACAATTCTTTTTATTAATTGCTAGAAAGTGCCTATGTTGGTCAGAGATAAAGAGAAAGAAAAAGAAGAGAGAAAGTATCCCCCAAAGGAGTATGGCCATGCTGCGATCCCCTCTCCTCTATTTCTCCATCCTGCTGAGATGTGGGCACCCACACACATGTGCCTGGCATGTGTTTCTTTTTCTTTTTTTTTTAAAGAGAGATATTTGCTATAGGGCGCATGTGCTCTCTCGAGGGACAGAAAATGAGAAATCACCCCCCCCCCAGGAGGGATGGCCATGCTGCAATCCCTTCTCCTCCATTCTCCTCTCAGGATTTTGGGCACACATGCACACACACAACCAATGTAAGTTTAATCCTCCAAGTCCAGGACTCGAACCACAGTCTACTACATGGGAGTCCAGCAACATAATCATTATGCCATCTGCTGGTCCCCTGGAATGTTTTTCAAGCCAGTGGGGCTGGAATTCATTCAGTCAGCCATGTGAGATCTGGCTCCCTTAACCACTAAGCTACTGGGCTGGCCTGAAAAAAAGATTATTTTCTATACTAATTATGGAATACATGGGTTATATACTAGATTGTGAGTTATTTGAAGGAGATGCTGGTGTTTTATCCACTCTTGTATTCATATTCATATTCATATTTATGTACATTTACGGTCTCCTTTAGTTCTCAGGGCCTAAGCCTGTTTCAAAAGTGAACTGAGTCCCAGATCTGTGGCCTCTTACTGTGAGAAGTCTCATTTAACTACCCCAATATGCCCTACACATGTAATCATGTTCTATATGTATTTAATGTACCATGTTCATCATGTATTAAATTAGGGCCAAAAAAAGGATCAAGAAAGGTTGGGGAATCCTAGGTTATACGATTCTCTGAATAACATTAAATAATTCACACTGATATTAACTCACCTAGATAATAGCTCTATTTCTTTACGAAGTCTTTCATTTCCTTAAGCTCTCAAATAATCACAAGCAGAAAAATAGATGAATTACATGAAGAGTTAACACAATCAAATCCTATTGTGTATGTGCATGTGAACCCAGCAGCAAGTACATAGTAGCCTTAGCGGAGGAGGCTTGAAGCTTGCAGAAAGGACTCTCAGCTCTCAGAAGGGGTAGCCAAATAACTCAACACATATGCAGTAGATCAGACAATATTAATGACTTTTTCATATGCAGTGGATAGAAATACTTTCTTTGGAGGAACATATTATAGTATCCAAGGACACATGAGAACGTTCTTCGATTTTCTGATCATGTTTTCTGCGTTCTTAATGTAGTGCAGAAATGTTCAGAACTAACATCAGAGTCGTGAGCTGCTAATAGGACTATTTATTTGAAAATGGGAACTACCTCTGAAAACCCAGGACAAGTGGTTCCCATTCTTCTGGAAATGTATGCACCCTCGCGGTTAGAATGCTGTGTTTACCGAATGCAGTGGTGTCACAGGAAGAAGGCGTGGACAACCTTGAAGGATGAGTGAGTGGGGACTTGGGTGCCCAGGTGTTTCGGCCATGGCAGGAAGGTTAAGCTCAGCTAGAACAAAGCGTTATAGAATTAAGAGTCAGATGCGGGAAAATGAAGATCAGGAAACCCACCAGTAGCACCCAAGTGGTCATGCGTAAAGGTCCAGTGAGGTACGGCGGAGAAAAAACTGGACGCAAAGACTGAGCTGGCTTCCATGCTGATTCTAAGTCTTCCTTAACCATCTATTAATAGTTTAGAGAACCAAGACTCAGTTTCTCATTGTAAAAACTCTTGAACAAGATGTGCTATACAGACTGCTCTGAGAATGAATAAGACAATGTTTTTAAAGCAATTACACACCTGGCCCAATTAAGTCCTCGGTATTCATTCCTCCTTATTTTCACTCTAATGATCTAGAACCAGACCACCCCAAAAGACAGGCCAAAGCTCAACTGGGTAGCAGAGTTAAGTCCTGTGAAGCTTGTCAGGGCACATGCTATTACAAGGTAGCAGTATAAAGGGAGTTGCTCCTAAGGCTTTGAGAAACTTTGATGAGGAACTTGTAGAAGATAAAATTCTAACACGGCCTGCAAGATTCCTACTCCTTGGTATACACATTCTGTATACCCCTTGAGTGGGTGGGATGTATGAATATGAAAATGTAGTGATTAGATTATGGTTAACTGGCACAATTAGCTTCAAGAAAGGGAGTGTCCTGCATGGAGTTGACCTAATCAGGAGAGCTCTTAAAAAACACTCAATTCTTTATAAAACAAAAAACAAAAGGTGATTTATTTCTTCCGTGAGAGGGAGAGAGAGACAGAGAGAGAAAAATTCCAACAAGACCCTGATTCCATGATCCACCTTCAGCCCCAGCCAGCCCCAGTTCATGGCTACCCACATACCTAGCATAAATTAGGAAGGTTTCTTGACATGAAGTTGAAACCCTCCCTTGTGGGTCAGCCTTGCAGAGCACCTTGTCTTACCACTGTGCTGCTGTCTTACCCTGTCAATCTAAATGTCCAACAAGAGAAAGGGTTTTTGTTGTTGCTGCTGGCTTTAAAGATGGAGAGAGCCAGTTGCAAGACCTGAAAGTGACTTCCAGGGCCTAAGAGCAGCCTGTAAGAACTGAGAGAAATCCCTGCTAACAGTGGTCAAAGAGTTGAGTCCTGTCAATCCCCCTGTGAGACAGAGAGCTATGAGACCCAGACGGGAGCACAGCTCAAGGGATACATTGGCTTCAGGATGTGAGACCCTGAGCAGACAATCTAACTACGCTGTGCTTGCTTGGACTTTTGACCTACAGAAATAGTGAAATTAGTAATGGATGCTGTTTTAAGTTATTGAATTATAGTTATTGGTTATGCAGCAATGGAAAACTATAGAAAGTTGGGGGGTTTTTTGGGGGGGGGTTGTTTTTGTTTTTTGTTTGTTTTTTGTTTTTTGAGAGAGATTTTTGCTATACATGCATTCACCAGAGAGACAAAGAAACAGAAAGCCACCTCCTGGCCCCAACTAACTCTCTTAAGAACATTGTGTATCTTCTATGAATTGTACTGGAGTTTACTGCATTAGCTAAAAGCCTTATTCACAAATCTGAGAATAATCCTTCTCTACTACTTTCCCTTGATAAAGTTGCCAAGGGGCAACAACCTTAAAAATAGTATTTGAAGAAAACTTGCATTGCCTTTTTTTGTATCTTAAAGAATTTTACAGTCCCATCTTCAGCTTCATTTTTAGAAGATGCTTTCCTGACAGTGCCTAGTTTGATCTTTGCCGTAAACCATATCTGGATTTTAGCATCAACTGCCATTTGAGGGCTTGGTAATTTTCAAAACCAGCAAGTTCTGCCCCTTTCTGCTTACCTTGCTTCCCTGTAGTTTATCACTTAATAAGGACATATCATTACAATATCTCTTTTAGCACTTTAATATTAACAGCAAAAAGAAGCAAGGCAGAACCTTCAACATTTTGCCCATAAATGTTCTTAGCTGAATCATCCAATTCATTAATAATGTTTTCTACTTTTCACAATACCACCGAAGACCATGTTACTAGACTTCCTGATACTGCAGAATAAATATCTCCCTCTGACAGTTTCTAATAGTATTTTCTTTCCTTTTATCCCTCACCAAGAAACCTCTTTGAAGGCCATTAAACATCTACTAACAGTCTCTTCAAAGCTCTTAAAGCATTCCAGTAGAAGGCCACAATTAGATCTTACGCATAAACAACTGTTTGTCCATTTTGTTCCCTTACTCTAATATGGCTGTCTACTTCTATAAACCTGCTTGCTCTTCCCATAAAAAATAACTCATACTAGTCATACAAGAAAACACATCTGGGACAACATCCTATACCTACTACTGTCTTTACTAACTAGCCCAAAACCCTTTTGTTTAACAATATAACTACTTACATAAAAACCCCACTCCCCTCCAAAATAATTAACCTACTTGATTCAACTTCTATAGCTACTTACATAAAAGCCCCTGATAACTGACCCCCTATAAAAAGACGACTCAAACTTTGGTCAGGACTACAGTTCTGACTCTCGTCTCCTGAGGCTCAGGCTGTAGTCACTGGCCAACTAATAAAGACTCCCTTTAAACTTAATCTGACTTTGGTAGGCATTCATTCAGCGACACTGTACAACATTTGGAGACCCCAGCAAGATCTGGGAGCCTTAGAGTGGCTGAATAACACCGCAACGAGGACGCTCCTTACACCCTGTCCTGGGTCCTGAGAGGGATAAGGAGGCCTCGCAAACATGGATCAGAACTTGGAGTCACTGGTGGCACCTGAATCTGGTAAGACTCTAGTTATCTTGGTTTGAGAACTCTCCTGGTGAGACGTTAGGAGAGCTGGACACAGCAGAACCTCCAGGTCCCTGGACCCGAGTGCAACAGCTTTGTCTTGTCTTTGTCACCCTTGTCTTCGTCAAAATGGGACAGGGCCAGTCATTAGTCTGTTCGTCTAAATGTATCCCCCTTAACTGTTTTCTAGATCCCTTTCACCATTTTCGACACTGGGCCGAGGGTTATGGTGTATCTCTGTGAATTGCCTTATTAGTGTCAAAGTAACCCCAGGGAAATTGATTTTATAGTCCTGATGTGTGTGTGTGCATTCATACAGGTAATATGTCATGTTACGTACTATATGTTGTATTTCCATGCGAAAAAGGCCTTAAAAAATTCTATTCAATTTGATTTATTAAAAAAATCTCATAAAAATTGGTTTAAATAGTTTTCAAGTTCATTTAACTTTAATTAACAATCTGGTTTCAAATATAATTTTAAAAAGATTAATAAAGTCTTCACAATTTTCAACATATATTTTTGTCTAAGTTTTATTAATCAAACAACATCATGTTTATCTTAATATGGTTAGTTTAATAAAACAACTAATATTTATGTGTTGAATGTTGCTTTTCTATTTTTAGTTTTAGTGCTAACAAAAGATCTTTAACCTCAAAATAACTCTTGTATATTTACGGAGGGCCCCTGAAACATCCAAAAGGGAGATGTTAAACTGACCAGACTTACTCTTTATATGTTAAATAAAAATGTAAAAAATTGTCAAATTAAATCATTCTAATTTTCTTGACATTATACTTAAGTTATATATAAAAATATGTTATATACTTATATGTCTCTGTATATATTATGTTCCAAAATAATTTAAAATTCCCAAAAATTTATGATAAAATATTTTTCAGTCATGTGATAACTTATGTTAAACTAATATCTAGCTAAATTTCTTTGTCAGTTATGAATTTTTGTCAAAACATTAACTATGACTATAATCCTAATATCATGTCCTTAAAAAAATTTATAGAGTAAAAGGAAAACATACTCTTACAAGTACCAGTTTCTAAAAATCTAATCACTTAACTAGCTAAAATTTCCATTTTCTATATAAACTGACTGTTTTTCTAAACTGTTAAGCCAAAATTAACCCCAAAAATGTAAAAGTTTGACAAAATTACAAACTTCCCAAAGTAAAATAAAAAATAAACATAGATAATTAATAAAAATTGGGCCTATATATATAGTCGTTCATTCAATAACACCCTACAACATCCCCTAATGCTGTGCTGGGTTTTATTATTACCATAATAACACTACATATTTATGGGTAGAGTGTAATTTTTTTGATACATGCATACAATATGTAACATGCATACATGCATGCAATATGTAGCGATCAAGCCAGGGTAACTATCATATCCATCGCCTCAAATATTTATCATTATTTTGTTCCTTAATGCTTTCTTTAAGGCCCTTACAGCTTCCATTCACGGCCTGGTTCCATAGCTCATGCTCACACTTAAAATTTTTGTTTTAGCAGCACTTTATTTACAAATATTAAAACCCGTATTAAGGTTAGGACCAGGAAGTGGCATGGCAGTTAAAGTGCTGACTTTCCCATGTGACTTACTGCAGTTCAAGTCCTGGGCCCAGCAGCTTGAAAATCCCAACAAATAAATAGATAAATAAATGTTAAAAACAAACAAAGAAAACCTATATTAGGTGTCTTGACAGCTGCATAAGAAATTACTCCAAAGGAACCAGCAGTTAGCATAATGGCTATGTCACTGGACTCCCACGTAGTCGACTGCGGTTCGCGTCCCGGACCCAGTGGCTTAAAACTCATGTCGGGTGTGTGTGCGTGCGTGCCCAAGATCCCGAGAGGAGAATGGAGGAGAAGGGATTGCGGCGTGACCATCCCCCCTGGGGGGGTGATTTCTCGCTTTCTGTCTCTATGTCTCTGTCTGTCTGGTGAGCGCACGTGCCCTATAGTGAAAATCTCTCTCAAAAAAAAGAAAAAGAAATTACTCCAAAACTTTGTGAGTTAAAACAATAGGAAATATTATTGCTATTATTGCAATACTAAACATTATTATATTTAAACAATAGCAAACATTATTGCTAACAGTTTTGTAAAATTAAGAATTATTAAAAATATAGTTTATAGTGATCTCTTGCCCTCTTGCTCTCCTTCCTTTCTAACTGCTCGCCTTTTTATTCTTTCTTTTTTGGTTGCAATCCTCCTGCTTCAGCCTCTCATGTCCGCATGTGTTTACCACCATGCCCAGCTCTTATTCAGACAAGGTCTCACTATGTTGCCCAGATCAGCCTTGAGTTTATAATCTTCCTGCTTAACCTCCTAGGATATTGGGATTACAAGTACACAACATCATACCTGGCCTTTAGGTTGAACCAGGAATCATACTAGGGGTCCCATGTAGTCCCAGATTGTGGAGAACAGCATCTTAGCAATGTATGCTGCCACAACTGGGTCTAGACTGATTTTCTCAACTAACCCACAAGCGTTCTCTGAAAGCATTTGCCAAAGTTACATATCAATCTATGCCAATCATTGATAGTTCAACATCAAACACAGTGGGAAAATTTACAACCGAAAATTGGCAAATACTATGTATAAATTAGGTCTCCTTCCCCAGTCCCCAGTCCCAGCATGGAAGTGAGTTTATCAAAGTACAGAATGTGATGCTTCAGTGCCATTCCTTGCCTGTCTGAGTAGAACTTACAACATCAGACTACTTTCGAACTCCTCTGTCCTTTACCCCTTTTTTGTTTTCCTCCTCTGTTGACTTTGGGCTGGGTAGGCAGCAGCTATACTGAGGAAAGACATTACTTAGGTGACTATAGCTCTAGTGGAAACCTCTCACTTGGTGAAATGGTTCTTCAGTTTTATTGTAAATCAAAAATCATCTGGGGTAAATTAAATTATAGTATGCTAGTTGCCTCCTCAAGAATTTCTGAGTAAGTACTTGTAAGTTACTACTTACTGTGTAAATATATATATATATATAGGATATAGGAGAGGTTTTTGCTATAGGGCATGTGCGCTCGCCAGAAAGAGAGACAGAAAGTGAGAAATCATCCCCCAGGGAGAATGGCCACACCGCAATCTCTTCTCCTCTATTCTCCTCTCGGGATCTTGGGCACGCACGCACACGCGCCCAGTGTGAGTACCGAAAATTGGCAAATACTATGTATAAATTAGGTCTCCTTCCCCAGTCCCCAGTCCCAGCATGGAAGTGAGTTTATCAAAGTACAGAATGTGATGCTTCAGTGCCATTCCTTGCCTGTCTGAGTAGAACTTACAACATCAGACTACTTTCGAACTCCTCTGTCCTTTACCCCTTTTTTGTTTTCCTCCTCTGTTGACTTTGGGCTGGGTAGGCAGCAGCTATACTGAGGAAAGACATTACTTAGGTGACTATAGCTCTAGTGGAAACCTCTCACTTGGTGAAATGGTTCTTCAGTTTTATTGTAAATCAAAAATCATCTGGGGTAAATTAAATTATAGTATGCTAGTTGCCTCCTCAAGAATTTCTGAGTAAGTACTTGTAAGTTACTACTTACTGTGTAAATATATATATATATATAGGATATAGGAGAGGTTTTTGCTATAGGGCATGTGCGCTCGCCAGAAAGAGAGACAGAAAGTGAGAAATCATCCCCCAGGGAGAATGGCCACACCGCAATCTCTTCTCCTCTATTCTCCTCTCGGGATCTTGGGCACGCACGCACACGCGCCCAGTGTGAGTTCGTTCAAGCCACTGGGTCTGGGACTTGAACTGCGGCCGACTACATGGGAGTCCAACGACATAGCTATACACCATGCTGGTCCCAGGGCCAACATTTACACAGTTGTAGCAAGATTCCAGATGATACTGAAGTTGCTTCTCCAGGGACCACACTCTAAGAACCAGTGGCCTGGGTTTCCGGACCAGTCCCAATTGAATGGCTTTTCATAGCCCATGGACTTCAGTGCCATACACGGTGTCCATGTTAGCATTAGCATGGAGATTCTTTACCTCTCAGGACAATGGAAAATAGATTGCATGACTCATTCCCTAGGCACAACACAATTCCAACCTTCAACCTCATCATTCTGAGAAGCTTGAGAAGCTGAAGTAAACAAATGTGCTTATAATACAGGAGTATTTAGATGTACCAAGCAATGATGAGTGATCAGGAAATCGAAGCTGTTTCTTAAAATATTATCTCAATTTCAAGCAATGCAGAGCCTTGTAGACCAAGCACAAAGTTTAAGAGGACCAAGTATCTTCTTTATCCATGGGATGAGAGGTCCTGGAATAGAAAGTCTCAGTGATGGAAGAATTTCCTTCTTTCAGAGCCTTCCAGGAAAGTCAGAGGACAGCTGTTTTGGCAAGAAGCCCCATAGCTACTTTCGGTAAGAAGTGGAATCTTCACATTGAATTTGCTGTAGGTTGCTTTATAATTATTATTGTTGTTACTATGATGTTAAATTAGCCAAAAGTTCAGAACAGAGAGAATTATGATAAGTAAATATGATCAGTACAAATTATGTATTGAGCTCTGACATCAGAGATTTCTCTAAAGTTTATTATCTTGATAGCCATGGATAAGACCTCTTATGCTTAAGAATGCTTAAGAATATACAAAGCTCTTCCTAAAAATCATTATCTCTTATGATAATGCCATTTTTTGTTTTATTTGTTCGTTTTATAGCTCATAATATAAGTTACTTAAAAATACTCTTCCCAGCCTTTTTCTCTTCCCAGCCTTTTTCTCTTCCCAGCCTTTTTCCTCATCTCCATTCTCAAGCAGTCATAAGTTGAAGGTATTTGAGCTCTACTGGAGGTGACATATACTTTGCCAATGTTGATTCCAGGGGATTCTAATTGATCAAATAGCATCCATTATAAAATCTACATCAAGAAGAAACAATTCTTCAAAGACCACTGTGATTTTCTAAGTTCCTTAAATACAAGAGAATGGAAGTGTTTTGCTTTAAATAAAACACAATTAACACATTCCTTTAAATCCTTACAAATTCTGCTATAAGTCATATATTAAATTTTCTGGATAATTGAAATAATCTTTTACACCCAGCTGGGTAGTACAAGTGAAATGGTGCTGCTATGTGGTGTTGCTCAGGCAACATGGGAGACCCAAGTTTGGTTCCTGGCCCAATAGAAACATGCTGGGCACAGTGTGAGTGCCAGTGGTCCTGGGTAACTGGCTGGCCAGGGTAGGAAGATCGTGGCATGAAAAGACCCTCTCACAAATATCTCTTTCTCTCTTCTTCCCTCTCTCTTCCTTTCCCTTCTTTTCTCCATGTGTTTTCTCTCTCATTTAAAAACAAACAAACAACAAATGAACAAAAACAGCCTAGGTGGCACAGTCCATACTGTATGGGACTGCTGTGTTGGATGTCATGTGGTCATGCAAGTTTGGGTCCCAAGATCCCAATGAATTAGAGGGCTGGGAAGAGGAGATCATGGCATGATCAGACCCTGTTGAGGGTGCCTTTCTCAATCTGATAAGAAGTAGTAGTCTTTGATTTCATTTTCATCTCTACTACGAGGAAATGAAAATGAAGCTAGCAGATTTGAGATCATGAAGTACTTAAAGCTCATGCTGGGTGTATGTGTGTGTGTGCTTAACATCCCAAGAGGAGAATGGAGAAGAAGGAATTCCAGCACGGCCATCCCTCCTGGGATGTGATTTCTTGCTTGCTGTCTCTCTGTCTCTCTGGTGAGCGTAAATATCCCATATTTTAAAACTCTCAAAAAAAAAGAAAGAAAAAGAGAAAAATGACTACATTCTGAGGGGTAAGACCCTTAGTTCCGTTCTATTGCATGGCTCCCACAATTCTGTCTGACAATCTTATACTCCATGTGCAGGATTTGGGTATTTCTTCTCTGCTGAAGCAGGCTGGCCTCAAAATGTCAGATGCTGACATTTCATTTGATGGTGAAGCTGACTTGGACTTACTGCCCTACCATGAGACCTATCAGCATACTCTTCCTATGCAGTCAGAGTCCTTGTTATTTTCTGAGCGTTTTCCTTAACCAAAGAATGTTAAATGTTTGAAGAAAGCCCCTAACATGAAAGACGAATCAAATCAAACCAAAGGAAGAGGCTAAAAGAAAGCGGAAGTTCGTATGGAACAGAATAAAACTATAAATAACAAAGTATAATTTTTATCCTTAGGGGGGGAAAACTGTATCTATAGAACAAGCACTGATGCATTCAGAGAAGAGTTCATGGAAATAGATCAATATGATTTTTTTAAAAGTGTTTTAAGTTGGGACCAGCAGATGGTGTGATAGTTTTGTCGCTGGACTGCCACGTAGTCAACTATGGTTCAAGTCTCAGACCCAGCAGCTTAAACTCACACCAGGCACTTGTGTGTGTGCATGCCCGAGATCCCAAGAGGAGAAGGGATTGCCATGTGGTCATCCCCCTGGGAGGTGATTTCTTGCTTTCTGTTTCTCTCTGTCTCTCCGGCGAGCATACGTGCCCTTTAGCAAAAATCTCTCTCTAAAAAAAAAAGGGGGGGCAATGTTTAAGTTGATAGAAGGGGTGAAAAATGAAGTTGAGGAAATCTAAAATCTAGGGGGAAAGTTAATAATAGAAAAATTATGTGTGTATGTGTATAAATATATAGATAGATGGGGGAGAGAAAGAGAGAGAGAGAGGGGAAAGGAGTGAGTGCTATGGTAGATTAAAAATGGCTACAAATTCTTTACTATTTCTCCCATTGAGAGGTAGATACAGTCCCTTGCTCTTGAAAGAGAGATGGTATTAGTGACTTGTAATGACCAGTAGAATGTGGTAGACATGATATTCTGGGATCTCAAGACCTGATCATAAGAAGCCTTCATCTTCTATGCACATCTCCTTTAATACTACTCTAGAACCTAGCCATTATACTTTGAGGAAGTTCAGGCATTACGGTGGGAGTCGCACTTGAAAACTACTAAAGTCCCAGGCAAGGGCCAGCATCAACATGCTAGTCCTATGACTGAGCCATCCCGGAAGTAGATTTTCCGAGTGATATCACATCTAGCAAAGAAGAAGCCATCCCACTGAGCCCTGCCTGAATTACAGACCAGAAGCAGAATAAAAGATAGTTACTATGTTAAGCCACTTAGCTTTGAGATGATTCATATTAACAGATAACTGGAAAAAGGGCCAACATCTGACTGGTAAAAATTGTAGAATGAAACTAAGAGGGAAAAAATGAAAACAATAGAAAAAGAGAAATTTTCAAAATAATAATATAAGAAAAATTCCCAGAACTGAATCTCCAGATTTAAATCAAAAAGGAAAACATAACATTGAATGTTCAACACAGTGCATTAAAAAAAAAAAATCTACCTCAAGGTATAACATCATAAATTTTCATACTACTAGGCACAAAGAGAAGGTCCTAAAAAACCTCCAAAGAAAATGAAAAGGGTGAAGGGAAAATCCACAGATGCATATCAGGAATCAAACTTTTTTTTTTTTTAAGAAAGAGTCTTGCTATAAGAGCATGTGCACTTGCCAGAGAGACAGAGAAACAGAAAGCAGAAAATTCACCCGCAAGGAGGATGACCACGCCACAATCCCTTCTCCATTCTCCTCTTGGACACACACATACATGCCTGGCTTGAGTTTTAAACTACTGGGTCTGATATCTGAATCTAAGTCGACTGTGTGGGAGTCCAGCAACGTAACCATTATTCCATCTGCTAGTCCCAGGAGTCAAACATAATAGCCATGCTAGAAGCTGAAGACAATGAGGCAATGCTTCAAGGCTACTGGAAGAAGTATTTTGAATCCAGGAGTATAGTTCCAGTCAAACTATTAATCAAGTGTGAGGAATATGAGGGGAGAAAAAAAGATACCTATTTCTATATCTATATCTTTAACTATCTATATGTCATGCAAGGTTCAAAGACTTGTGCTGCCAAAAAATATAATAAGCCCAGCATAAAGAAATCTTGGGATCCAAGACACTGGGATCAGATCCTAGAGATATTAAGGAATTCCCAGAAGAAAGATGAAGGGAAATCCCACTGTGCCTCCTGAGCATATGCAGAGGGCCAGAGAGCCAGCAATCCAGTTTGGACAATGGAGAAATATGGGGGTCCGTAGGGTGGAGGGTGAGGGAACATGTAATTAATATAGTGTTTCGACCACATTAAAAGGAGTTCTGCAGTTCTGGCCATGATGTATGCTTCGATTAGTGATCAGTAAATAAAAACTTAAGTAAAACAAAACGTTAAACCCTTAATTGTTAAGAAAAGAAAAGGTGGGGCCAGCAGGTGGTATGGTGATTAAGGTTCTGGACACTCCCACATGGCCCCCTGTGTGTGTGTGTGTGTGTGTGTGTGTGTGTGTATGTCTTTCTCTAGTCAAATTAGGATAAATGAATGAATAAATAAAATTAAAGAACTAATTCTTATTTTTTTAAAACAATGAAAGAAAAGCTAAAGGTAATAGAGAAAAGAAATATTGCATTTAGCTAACTCAGCTATAACAATGTTTAGATGGACATGATAATGTAAATGTAAACTATTTAATCCAAAACTGTGAGACTGTGATGTGATCATATCATAAGAATGTGGGAAAGGAAAGTGTCTATATCAGAAGTAAGAGGCAGTTTTAAGAGCGCTATATCATCTTATGGAAGGGTAAAGAAATGATTAGGTGGGGACGCAGCAGGTGGCATGATAGTTAAGGTGCTGAACTCCCACATGGCCAACCACAATTTGAGTCCCAGACCTGGTGGCTTGAGAATCATGCCAGGTGCATGTGCATGGGTACCCAAAAGCCCAGAGGAGAATGGAAGAGAAGGGATTGTGGTACGACCATACACCTGAGAAGTGATCTCTCACTTTCCCTCTCACTGTCTCTGTCTCCCTCCAGTGAGCACATGTACCCTATGGAAAAAAAAAAAGTAGCTAGTGTCTTAAAATGAAATATTAAGAGAAAACAGCCTATGCACAGGAGTTGAATGTAAGGCTATGTGATTCATAACAGCCTTTTTTGAGAGAGTATTTATTCAATGAGAGCCGGGCCAGGGTAAGGATAAGATGAGCAAGGAGCCTAGGATTCCAACTTTAAGTTCACAATCCTGAAGTCAGTCTTCTTATATTTTGTACCCCAGCCCTGGTCCTAAGGGAGAGTGCTAGAAACCATAAAGGTGGTGATAGAAACAACAAATTACAGAAAGAAATAAAGAAAATATAAAGAGGAGTAGGAGGCTTAGGAGTATGTACAGTACATCCTCTGGGATACATTGAAGAGAAGTCCTTTAAGTCAAGACTCCAGAGATGAGTAGGCTTTTGCAAGGCAGAGAAAACATAGGCAGTCTAGGTTCAATGAACAAAACCAGAGAAATAAAGGTATGAATGTGCATGTGTGGGGTTGGGGGAAATGAGCATAATCGTGTAAAGGACAAGAGACAAACAGAATTTAACGGGACCTTATCACAGATCATAGATTCTAAAACACCACATTGGACTCTTAATATGTGGTTAGGTTCTCGAAAAAGAATTAGCTTCTATAGCAGAAAAAACTAATTTAAGCATACCCTGCAGTTTGCCTTTTCCTATAGAGCCTCAAAACAAAATATAGTTTTCCATTTGTCAGCATCACTTAGTTGATAACATTGGCTCTTAGGGGCCTTGTGGCACTTGGTATAAAGAGAATTATTCAGGGAGGCCAGCTGGTGGCATGGCAGTTAAGGTGGCTGGATCCCAATAACCAAATGCACAGTTTGAGTTCTGGATGCAGTGGCTTGAAACACATACTGCACGTGCTTGCATATGCCTAAAACCCCAAAGGAGAACGGCAGAGGAGGGACTATAACATGGCCATCTAACTGGTGGGGTGATTTCTCATTTTTCCCCCAACCCATCCCTCTCCAGCGAGCATACAGCAAATTAAGAATAAAAACTAAATTAATTAAAAATTAAAAAGTCTATTTTACAGGCATAGGAGATGCTTCCACTTGGAATCATTTTAGCATGAGTCTTCTGAGTTTGCACAGTGGGGCTGTGTGATCAGGAGCCTGAGCAGAGTTTCGTCCCCTGCCACAAGGAGCAAAACCTGTTGGGTGCCATAAAGGGCCTCCTTGCTCTGCAGTCACGTTCTCACAAGTCCCTGGGAAATAGATCAGGAAGTTTAGGCAGGAGAGGCCCAGAATTTGTGATGAATGAAGATACCATTGTGAAAACAAACATTTATCCCAAGATCCTCTAAAGAAATGGTAGGCAGTGTTTTGTTTGCCTATTGACTGGCTTAGCATAATATTTTCTCAATCTTGGTCCCATATCAATTTCTGACAGTACAATTGAAGGTTGACTGTGAGTGTGCATTGTCTCCAGGGCCAGCCAAGGAAATTGGGAGCTTGGTCAGTGACTGTAAATATCCTCTTGGTATTTCAATTTGTTTACTCTGAAGTGTTCTCTCAGGGGCTGAGAGGGTTCTGGGACATACTGGCACCAGGTTTTCAGTGGGAAAGATCAGTTGCTCAGATAAGGGTTGGGGTCCGCCTTGAGACGTGCCATGAAAAAAAGATCTGATTTAGCCATTAAATCCCTCAAAAGGGTGGTGAGTATAACTATAACAATGGGGTATTCAGAAGAGCACTTGGTAGGCAGGAAGGGGATTTTCAAACATAAATGCAGCAGAGACTTAGGGGACTGAAGAGTCACTCCCTCTCCTTTCAGGGATACTGATTTAACCTCAGTAAGAAGAACTGCAGAAGTAGGTTCCTATTTTCAATGGTCAAGAGATGGTAAGCAGACCAGCAGTTGGCGTAACGGCTATGTCGCTGGACTCCCATGTAGTCAACCATGGTTTGAGTCCTAGATCTGGTGGTTTAAACTTATGCCAGGCACGTGTGCATGCATCCTGAGAATGGAGGAGAAGGGACTGCAGTGTGGCCATCCCCCCTGGGGGGTGATTTCTCACTTTCTGTCTCTCTGCTTCTCTCTTTCTGGTGAGCACACACACCCTATACCAAAAAACTCTCAAAAAAATAAATAAAAACAAAAAGAGATGGTAAGGACCAAACACTGAAGCCAGAGGACAGCATAAACTGCTTAAGATTTTGTCCCCAGTGGACATTCAGTCCTGAGTCACATGGTTCACTGTGGGTGGTCCAGGCTGAATTTCCAGGGTGAGCTCACAGATCCTTCTTGTTTATAAGTGTCCTAATGGACTTGACTACTCCAGAAGCAAAGTCTTTGGCAAAAATAGAGAGAGAGCGACATCAGTGCATGTATAAATTCGCATAAAAAAGATATAAGTGTGCAAACAAACATACATAAAGGGAGAAGAATCCTAGAGATACATTCAGTAAGATTTACACAGGGTAGTGGGAGGATTCACACATATCCCTACTGGGTGGTCCACCAAAAGCCCAAGAGATACTTTGAAACTAACCATACACACACACACTCTCTCTTTCTCTCACTTACACACACACATCAAGATCTAAATTAAAGGGATTCTTCAGTGTCTGCAATTCTTCAGTTTGAAATCTCTTGTTTGTATTTAGTGTGGAGTGTTTTCCCCAAAGGATATCCTGTTTGAGATTAGTATTGGCTGGTTCCTCTCAGTGTCCTTAAAGAAACATCCAGGGAAACTAAATAAACCACCACCCTTTCAATACCATGCCAGGTGATTTATCTTAGGAGGTCAAAGAGAGAGTTAATGTGAACCACAACATGTTCTCCTCTCCTCCCACAGATCCCTGCTATAATCCAGAATCCCTGACAGGATCTGAGAAGAAGACTCTTGATCTCACTATTGACATTATCCAGGGAGGCCATGTGGCATTGAATTTGAACCAAGCTGAGACCAGTTCCTGGCTTAACTATGGTGTCCTCAACCAAATCTGTACCTCAGTTCCCTTGCCTGTAAAATAAGTTTAAACATTCACCTCATGAGGCCATTGGCAGAATTAAATAAGCTAAAAGATAGAACTTCCATATTATTTATAATGCACTTTAACACATTATTATCATGCGTATTTCTCCCTCAAACTGAAAATATCATATTGACTTCATAGAATAAATGAATGAGTGAATAAACAACTGGAAAAAATGAAATAATTAGAAATACCAATTTTTTATCATTTAACTTAGCAATAGCTAATATGTCCTTTATACATAAAAACAATAACGTGACAATTCTTGTCACTATCAGACTTAAAATATCATAATTTTCAACCAATGTTTCTATGGCCTCTTTTTATAGCAATTGCTCTAAAATGATATACCACCAACTGTCCTAACACTGTATGGAAAGTAGAAATTAAGAACTAGGGGGCCATCCAGTGGCATGGTAGTTAACGCACCTGGATCCGACATGACTGAATGCATGATTCAAGTCCCAGATCTGGAAGGTTCTATAATACCTTCTTCAAGTCTCATTAACCTGGATTTTCTCATTTTGCCCTGGCCAATTATTTGCACTTGTGGCATCATTTAACTGGATTACAATAACCTTTTTAACCATTTTCTCTGCCATTGGATTTATTTATTTCATTTTCACAGAAGTAAAATTGGATGATCTGTTTAGATTAGATATCTCATGATATCTATGCTGAGTTTTATGTTACAACTTTCACTTTCCTGAATCATACTTTGCACTTCTGAGATTATGCTTCAAAGTCCCTTCTCATCTTTGCTTGTCAGGTCTTAGGTCAGGTGTCACATCTTTGGGAAGTATTTCCAATTCCCTTCTGTGCCACCCATTCTCTTGTCAAGTCCTAGAGGTAGCCCATCCTATGATCTAGAATGGCGATCTATGGATTTTTTAATCATAATATTAATTACATGGCATTGCAATTGCCTACTTGCAGTTTTTCCTATTGTTCGTATTGTAAGTATCTTAAGGAGGAGGATTATGTCAACTAGCTTTTTCTAGTTCTTTTGTTTGTTTTGTTTGCTTTTTTAGAGAGATTTTTTTTGCTACAGGGCACATGCACTTGCCAACACACACACACACACACACACACACAGATAGAAAGCAAGAAATCACTCCCCAGGGGTTATAACCATCCTGCAATTCCTCTCCATTCTCCTCCTGGGATTTTTGGGCACGCGTGCACATGCACCCAGCATGAGTTTTAAGCCACTGTGTCCAGGACTTGAACCATGGTTGACTACATGGGAGTGCAGCATCATAACCATTACACCATCTGCTGGTCCCTATAGTTCTGAGACCTAGCACAGTGCCTTGCATAGTGTAAGTACAATGTATTTTTCATGTGAATCAGCAATTATTTGAAAAATCAAATTTGGTGAGCTGAAATGAAGTGCCGAATAATGGCAGTTTGCTTGTCTGGGGATTTTTAAGATAAGGTCATACTATACTCTTTTGAGGGTGTTTAGAAATACAGGCTTGGCAGAGTTGGGAGCAGGGATGGTGGACTAAAGGGTACCTGCCTCCCTTCCAATTCTGTTTCTCGAGGCCTGAGACTGCAGGACAAGAGGGAACAGGTATTTCTTGAAAAAGAAGGAAACAGAATGAGAAGAAAGTCACTATTGTTGAACACTTACCATATACTTGGGATTATGGCTGACAATCTAAATATATGATTTTGTTTTCACAGCAATCCTAAGAAACTGGAAACTACAAAGTTAAATTAACTTTCTGAGATCACATAATTCCTAAATGATAAAGCCAGGATTTGAATCCAGATTTCCTACGTCCCTTTATCCATTCTTTGCCAAGTAATCTCAGTTAAGTGGTGTGTTAGTTACATACCTATGGCACGTCTTTCTAAAACAAACCATTTTACTTAAACACTTTGGAGAAAACCATATCCATATTCTAAAACCATATCCATATACATGTTCAGGAAAAAAAAAAGATGAATGTTTTTCAAATTTACAGTGGGATGCTTTGGGCTGGAATCCCAGGCTTCCAGGTTCTCCACACTCTCACTCTGGGGTCATCAGAGCCACTGTATGGGAAAGTTTGAGATGCTCTGGAAGACTGTCAAGAAAGAAGCAGATGCATGCCAAGAGAGAGGAGGAGTCTGATGATACCTTGCCCTTCAGAAAGCAAGATCAAGGCAGAGCTTCTACCTGTAACACACATGGTCTAGGGAGAAGAAACTAAACAGCAGAGGCTGTAGCAGCTTAAGCTTTTCCAAAAGGACATTTCCAAGTCCTACATTTAGGACATCTCACCTTCCCGACTGAGCTGTAGACTCCAGCTCAGGGACATGCCATTATGCCGAGAAGACTCAGCAAGGCTGGTGGTGTCTGGACCATCCAGAATGAGAACATTGATGAGAAAAGTGTGAAATGGCACTTTTCAAGCTGGACTCAGTTGGCAAATAATCTTCTACCAGAATTCCTCTTCAATTTATACTTTACAGGTCACTTAACCTTTGAACAGAGTCCAAAAAAAAAAATTGTGAAGTAAATTTAAAACTTTAATTCCAGGAGCCAGCAGGCAGTATAGTGGTTAAGACACTGGACTCCCACATGGCCAATTGCAGTTCATTTCTTGGACCTAGCAGTTTCAAAATCACACCGAGCATATGTGCATGCATGCCCAAAATCCTAGGAAGAGAATGGGGGAGAGGAGACTGCAATGTGGCCACTCCTCCTGGAGGGTGATTTCTCACTTTCCCTCTCACTGTCTCTGTCTGTCTGGCAAGCACACACACCCTATGGCAAAAACCTTAAAAAAAATTACTTCAATTTCAGTTCACATTTAACAACTATATGCCATATTTATTTTACATTAAGGTATACCTTTTTTCACTCTATCATTTTTGATGTTGGTATGTCATCTAAAACCTATATAGCATACCACAATGTAATAGACCAATATTCTTTTCTTAATGTCACATTAAATGATGTGTCCTGTCATGGTTTCTTGAAGTCAAAATAACATATTAACAGAACTTTTACTACTGAGTTTCTGTATATAAACTGGATCTGTATGTAAATTTGTTGAATTTTAAACATTATAAGCTGTTAAAACTTGTCTTCTTATGAAATATATAAATGAAGCCTATATTCAAAAGAAAGAAAAGGAATTGTCCTGGTTGAGGCATATTTTAGTTCATTCTGTTACTAAAAGCAGAAAATACCTGAAACTGGGTGATTTTTTGTTAAGGGGCTTATTCAGTTCACTGTTTGGAGGTCCAAGGTGCAGGGCCCACATGTGGGGGGGAGGGGCCTTGCAGAGTTGAGAGTCTGTGTTATCAATCTCTTGTCTGTCTCATTTCTCCTCTTTATAAACTCAGCAG
>NW_006159921.1:4555911-4566972 GCF_000334495.1 Tupaia belangeri chinensis
AATCAATCACCAGGGTGTTGTCCTAATGAACTTTTTATTCTAATCTCCCAGAGGCCTAACTTTTCAACACCTAAATCAGATTAAGTTTTCACCCTTTTAATACCATCACTACTAAATCTTGACATGTGAATTTTGGGAGGACACTCAAACCACAGCAAGGCAGAAATGGAGCCTCTTCCACCTACAAAAGTCCATTAACAATCCTCCTGGTGGCCCCTGAGGAAACTCCATGACATATAGCAAATCAAATAGATAATAAATGGGCGAATAAGTATAACATACTTAAGCTGGCTTTAATATCTGCTTCCATATCTGCTTCCAACTACACATCAGAAATAGAGTCCCTATGTCAGTAATAAAGTTATATTACCTAATTATTTGACCCTATAAAAATATAAATATGCTTTGAGAATATGAATAACACAGCAAAGTCTACATGATATATTAATTTAAAAAAACTATAATTAGGACATATTAATAACTGTAAATATATTAATAAATATACTGATTAACTAAGCATTTGATGCAAAGAAATAAAGAATAAATGAAAAGAAAGTACCTAAGCAAGGTGACTCGTAGGAATCAATAAAAGTAAAGCAGAAATTAATTCACCATAAAACAATAAAGAGCATACATGTATGATTACATGTATGATCTTCTATGAAAAAGAATAGTAACTAAACTAAATAATAATAGACAATTTACTACCTAGACTAATTAAGTGATAAAACAGTGAAAAGGAATAATAATAGAAAAATAGCCATAGAGAAAGAAGAAATAAAAATAATTAAATAAAATGTCTGCAAAGGTCTGTGCAAACACAGTTTAAAGCCTGGGTGAAATGGACTCTTTTCAAAGAAAATAGAAACGGCCAAAATTAACTCAAGAAAGGAAAAGAAGCAGATCAATCATCAAAGTTGCTGAGACGCACCATCCTACCATTCCACAGTACAGAGTAAGATGTAATTTCCAAATCATTATTACACAGCCATCATAACCATAACAAAAACATCTAACAAAAACAGCACTGAGCCCCAGTCTAAGGTATATCAATATAAAAATTACAAATACTACAAAGAAAACTTAGCAGTACATTGTGTAATAATGTATCAGGACCATCTGAGGCTTATTTGGAAATCCGAGGATAGTTCAATATTAAGAAATATGTTTTTACAAGTAACCACATTAATAGGTGAAACAGCCAAAGAGTATACACTAGTTTCGATAGATGCTGAAAAGTTATCATAGATTTTTCTCTAATATGAGAAAATGAATTTGTACCTCCAATTACGTTACCTGTTTAAGAAGAAATAATTATAAATGTTCCCACTAAAGGAAAAAACAGAATGGAGAAGGCCATTATCACTACCTCTATATAACATCTTTCTGGGAATACTTTTCAATGTACTCTGACATGAAAAAAAATTGCAAGTTAAAAAATTGGAGAAGGAAAAATGATCATTATTTATAAGTAATGTGATTTATACTTGGAAAGCCTAAGAGAAGAAATTTTAAAACATTTTTGGAGAAGTTTTTGCTATAGGGCACGTGCATTTGCCAGAAAGAGAGAGAGAAAGACAGAGAGACAGAAAGCGAGAAATCACCCCCAGGGGTGATGGCCATGCCACAATCCCTTCTCCTCCATTCTCCTCTTGAGATCTTGGGCCCGCACGCACTCGTGCCCTGTGTGAGTTTAAGCCACTGGGTCTGGGACTTGAACCGTGGTCAACTACATGGGAGCCCAGCGACATAGCCATTACTCCAACTGCTGGTCCCAAAACATTTTTAGAAAATAAGAAAATGGTGGGGCCAGACAGCTGCACAAGGTAAAATAATATGTTCTGCACAGCAGACCCACATGGCTTACATTCAGAGCTCTCCCTGAATACACCAGGTATACATGTGCTCACAATTTGGGCTGGGTGAAGCTGGGGGGTAGGTTGCAGCATCACAACCCTGTGTGGGGTACCATAGATCATTCATGGAATAAATACACAAACTTTAAAAAAAAAAAAAAAACACAAAAAAAAGCTGACTCCTTGGCCTAGTGGTTAAGAAAGCCAGATCCCAGACAGCTGTCTATAGTTTGAATCCTGACCCTGGCAGCTTGGAAAACATACCTGGCATATATGTGTGCATGCCTCAAATTGAAGAAACAGAGAGCAGATTGTAGCCTCATTGTTGGGAGCTTTCTCTCTCTCCACCTCCCTCTCTCTCTGGCAAAAGCACATGCTCTCTGGCAATTAAAAAAAAAAAAGACTTGGGATCAGCCAATGACATCGCGGTTACATTGCTGGACCTCCATGTGGTTTGAGTCCTGGAACCAGTGGCTTAAAAGTCATGCCGGGCACATGTGCATGCATGCCTAAGATCCCAAGAGAAGTATAGAGGAGAAGGGATTGTGGCGTGGCCATTATCCTTGGGGAATGATTTCTCACTTTCTGTCTCTCTGTCTTTCTGTGTCTCTCCAGTAAGCCCTCGTGACCTATACTGAAAATCTCTCTCTCAAAAACAAGAAAAAGACTATTTAGCAAATAGTTAATAACAATTTAACCAAAAAAAAAGACAGAAAATTAAATGGAAATTTTAAATGTAATTTTTGATAAAATTAAAATACTTAGTGATATACTGGGTAAGAACAGCATAGGATCTTTATTTTAAAATATGGATCTAACAAACATAGAAGATTTGAATATTCCTCAGCTGGATAACCTCACATTGAAAAGAAAAGAATTTACCCAAAGTGATCTATAAATGCAAAGTAATCTAACCACATCATGGGAGTGATTTATCTTCTAACATTAAACACAAGTATAGGCAGTTTCTGAAAGAGAAGAATAAGTCAGCATTAGTCAGATGTCATTTTAAAACTTATAAAGTTATATAATTTTTTGTAGAGGTTTTTGCCTTAGGTCACATGTGCTCATTGGAGAAAGACAGAGATTGTGAGAAGGAAAGTAAGAAATCACACCCCCCCCCACCAGAGGAGTTGGCCACACCACAATCCCTTCTCCTCCTTTATCTTCCTGGGATCTTGAGCACACACACAGGTGCCTGGCATGAGTGTGAGTTTCAAGCCACTGGGTCCAGGACTCAAACCACAGTCGGCCATGTTGGAGTCCAGCAACATAACTACTATGCCACTTGCTGGTCCCATGAAACTATATTAAGCTATTTGGTATCTGTGCTGAAATTTGTGCTTTCATTACACTTTCCAATAATAAAAACATGTATCATGATCTCTATAATTTAACTAAAGGTGCGTAGCTCAGTGATATTTTTCTTTCCTCTTTTACCTTACTGAAGATCCCTATTTTATGAGATCATTGCTCACTGACGGCTTGTTTATGGCTCATTGCTACTTGGTTAGAGTGTATTCTTGAGCATCATTCTCTGATTAGGACTATGAAGGCTCTCCAAATTTTTGAGTATTAGAAAATATGTGCTTGTGTCTTAGCAAGTTTACATTGGTTCACATGGGACCCTTGCATAGGTGCCTTTCTCTCTGCAGTCTGTAGATGCTCTTCCATGATCATGTAGCCTCTAGTGTTACAGATAGAAACCCTGATTTTTCTGATTACATTTCCATTGTAGGTAAATCATTCTATCTGAAGGAATCTAACATCTTCATAGCATCTTAGGGGTTCAGGAATTTTACAAGAATATTGTTGGGTGAATATCATTTGTCATCAGTTTTGCCTTAAATTTAAACATGTTTAATCTTCAGATCCAGACCTGTATTCAACTTAGGAAACATGATCTCCAGGCCTGCCCTGATCCTCAACCCCATTATTTGTTACAGAATAAATTCTTTTTGGATCAGTCATGTGACCTCGTAGTGAAGGGAGATAAACCTTGTATGACTGACCATAGTTTGATTTCTGACCCCAGCAGCTTGAAAAATATTCCTAGCACATATGCATGGATGCCCTAAATCTCAACAAGATGGAGAAATAGAGATGAAAGGATTGCAGTGTGACCATACCCCACTGGAGGGTGCTTCTTCCCTCTACCTCTTCTTACCTCTCTGTCTCTCTTGGGCAAGCACATGTACACTCTGATAATTTTTAAAGAGGTTTTTGCCTTAGGGCATACCCACTTGCTGGATTGAGAGAGAGAGACAGAGACAGTGAGAAGGAAAGTGAGAGTCAGTATGTCCTCAGGATCCCTCAGCCTGTCCTTTTCTTATCCTGGAGCCAACTCCTTTCTAGTCCTTGACACTGACTTGAGGGGAAAAGCCTGAGCCCCACCTCTCTTGCTGAACTCAGTCTCATCTCCTCCCCACTGGCCTCAGGAGAAAGAATTGGAGGGCGAGGAACAAGCAAGAGAGCTGCAAAGGGGTGGCCACCTTCCCAGGTCCTTGTGGTTTCTAAGTGAAAGCGAGAAAAAATAATCATCAAGTCAGGAATGAGAGAATGAAATTCAATCATTTAAATCATCAGAAATAATCATGATTGTGATAACAAGAGGAAAAAGCCATTTATTGGAAACCAGACAATCTTCTATTCATTGACTTAAGGACCCCAACAGGGGACTTCATACTCCTGCCCTCAATTTTTTCTTCTCATAAATGAAGATGTTAGACTCAGTAAGGCTCATGGTCCAACCCAACACTGAAACCTTTTGAATTTGGTAATTCTCTGAAATGACTTATGATCAAGGAAGCATTACTAGTTTAAAAAAAAAAAAAAGGAGAGGGAGGATTTTTGTAATAAGTTACCACATGAGCTTGAGGAGTGGTTGTATCTTCTGAGCCTTGTAAATCACTGCTGAAGCTGCTTAATTTCCTCATTGCTTCCTTACACAGCAGCCCATGCCAAAGGACCACAGGATGTCAGTAAGTCATGTGCTGAGCAAATCAGCCAAATCTAGACAGAATACAGTCTCATTCATCTAATTTTCTGGATTCAGAGTCATAGTGTTAAAGCAGGAACTCCTTGGGGGCCATCGAGTCAAGCTCCCTCAGGTGGAGGAGTCCAGTCTCCCGATTCAGACTTAGCCTGAGTCCAGCCTGACTCAAAAATTAGAAAAGCAATAGAGCAAGAGTCAAAACAAGGAGGTCTCAAAAACTGCAGGTTCAGTTCTCCCATCTGCCCAGCTGTTTAGGAAACCTCAACAGCAAACAGTTACAAACACGAGCTATGACTTGATGTCTGTACCTCTGGTCTCACAGAGTAAACACAGAAAAGAACAGAAAGTCACAAGGATTAGGTCACTGGGCTCTGCGGTCCATGTGTCCCTCCCTGCTGACTACAAAGAGTTGTGGAAATTGACCACAGAGTGCACTTTCTATCCTGACCCATTGTTGTTAAAGCCAGCCCAGCCCCTGCCACTTGGCTAGCCCTCAGGATGAGAATGGATTCATTATTCTCATTCCGTTGAGGGACTAGAGCCTCAGCTATTTCACCCACTTGTCTTTCCCCTTCTAATCTCTTTGACTACAAAGCTCTCATCTGTGTTTATAGAATGAAACTCACCTCTCACACCTGAAATTCTCCAGACTGGCCTCCAGCTTTCTTCCTCACATGCACACCTGAGTTCCAAGCACTCTCAATAAACCCCCATTTAACAGTCCTTGTTCAGGACTCTGCTCCAGAACAACCCACCATGGCTGCTGCAATAGAGAGATTGTCCCTTAGACCTGTCAGGTTGTCAGGAAAGTCATGATGCATGTTTCTGTTTCTCTATGCAACAATGCATCACGACTTTCCAAATGACCCGATAGTTAAGCATAGACTGGAATAAAAACAATTAGTGCAGAGCATCATGGGTATGATAGAAAAGCAGTTTGAAACCAACTTGTAGAGAGCTTTGAATGCTAAGATGTTGAATTTTACCCTCAAGGCAACTGGTAGCTTTTTAGAGGTTTTTGAGAGGAAAGCAGCCTTGATCAAATCTAACTTTTTAAAAGTACACCCTGGACGCAATATGTAGAATGGATATGAGTGAAAGCTGACAAAATACATGATCTATTCAAAGGCATGCAGAATCACACAGGTAAAAGTTAGTAAAGGTCATGGCAGTGAACATGTAGAAAAGTGACCAAAATCCAAAGGGTATAAGAAGTGAATTCTCCTGGGGATCAGCAAATGGTATAATGGTTATGCTGCTGGACTCCCACTTAGTTACCCACAGTTCAAGTCCTGGACCCAGGGGCTTAAAACTCATGTATACACATGGGCATGTGTATGTTCACCCAAAATCCTGAAAGAAGACTGGAGGAGAATGGATTAAGGTGTGGCCATTCCCCTAGGGGGTGATTTCTCACTTTCTGTCTCTCTGTTTCTCTCTGTCTCTCTGGCAAGCATACATACCCTATAGCAAAAAAAAAAAAAAAAAAAAGCTCTCTAGATCAATGAGTCACTGGAGAAGAAACGAAAATATTAAACTTGAAAAATGTTTCCAAGACACATTGTGAAATGAAAGAAACCTTGAAACAAAACTTGGGTTTGACAAAAATTAAAAGGTAGTCAGAAGCCACTGTCATTTCCTATTTGCCTACTCTATACTCATTAGGTAGGATTAACAAGACTTTCTTCATCCAGAGCACACAGCCTTCTCATCAAGGGCTGGCAGGTGGGGAGGAGGCAGTGTTTATTATATCCACAGGGGACAGTGGCCTTCCACCAAATGAGCCCCAGGAACTGGATTTCAGGGAAGACTTCCACCAAACTAAGAGGAATGGTTCCCACCTGTAAACATTCCTATTTGCCAGAATTACGGCCAGCTTTTTTCTGTACGCACACACACAAAGATAAATAAAATAAAGGAAATAAAATAAATTACGAGAGGTTACCTTGGGGTGAGAAAGTAGGCTGTGGATAGGGAACTAAGAGGAAAGGAGATTGAAGTCAACACAGTACGCACATGCCCACAAAAAGTCGTATATGCCCATTAACTGCACATCTAAGAAAACCATGCACATGTATGAGCTCATGTGGGCACGTGTGTGCATATGCAAGCATGTATGCATACACACACACATACACACACACATCTCTTTCTGACTTGTGGAGCTTTTTTCATCCCCCAGTGTATTTTACTTCTTTGAAGAGTGTGAAAAAAAAATTTTTTTTTGAGAGATTTTCACTGTAGGGCGCGTGCGCTCGCCAGACAGACAGAGAGAGACATAGAGACAGAAAGAGACAAAGAGACCAGGGGGGATGGTCACGCCGCAATCCCTTCTCCTCCATTCTCCTCTCGGGATCTTGGGCACGCACGCACACGCACCCGGCATGAGTTTTAAGCCACCGGGTCCGGGACACGAACCACGGTCGACTACGTGGGAGTCCAGCGACATAGCCATTACGCTAACTGCTGGTTCCCCAAGAGTATGAAAATTTTGATCTCAGAACCAAATGACTGGGATAGCTGTGAAGGGTGAGAAGGGGAGAGGCCCAAGTCCTAGTTACTGAGAGCCTGGCAAGTTTATGTCTTCAAGTTCAGAACTCAGAGCCTGCTGGGGTGGATCCCACCGGGAAATTTCCTCAGCTTAACTCTCTGAGTTGATATGTACATTTTTCTATTAGGGATAGAATCAAAGCCTGTTATTTTTGAGAAGCAAGAGGAGAGAGGAGGTTGACTCTTTCCATGCAAGGCTGACCAACAGCTGTAATGTTAATGGCACTAACTGACAGTAACAGCTTGGTGGCATCATATTTAATGGGAAGACACCAGCTCACCTCATGCCCTGGTTGCTATGGACAAAGAACAGAGGAGTCCATAACAAAGGCTGTGAGAGTCACTGCTTAGTATAGAAGGAAACAGGGCCTGTTCCGAAGAGGAGGAGCTTGTTTGCATCCAGCCCTGATGGAATTTGTGAGGCCAGCAGAGTGGAGTTTATGCAGGTGTCCCAGGAGGCAGTCAAAGCCCCTAGGAGTTGCTCAGATATCGTTCACTCCAAGAAGTGTCTCTAAGTAGTTATTGAACTTAGGTGAACGTGATTGAAGAACACAGGTCTCCTATGGCCATATTTTTGCATAGTGGAACACTTTCTGGCTTTAAAAAAAAAAAATTGCTGGGACCAGCAGGTGGCATGGTGGTTAAGGTGCTGGACACTCCCACATGACAGACCACAGTTTGAATAGTGAACCTGGTGGCTTGCTTTCTCACTTTCTTTCCTTCTCCCTCCCTCTCTCTCTCTCTGTGTGTCTGTCTCTGGTCAAATTAAAAAATAAAATGAATGAATAAATGAAATTAAATAAATAATTCTTTTTAAAAAATCGCTATAGGGTATGTGCACTCATCAGAAAGAGACAAAGAGAAAGGGGAGGTATGGCCCAGGGAGGGTGGCCACACTGCAATCCCTTTTCCTCTGTTCTCTTCTGGACATTTTGGACAAACATCACACTCATCCTGTGTGTTTTTCAGATCATGCAGTCAGCCATGTGGGATCCAGCTGCCTTAATACCACACTACGGGCTGGCCCCTGGCATTTTCAAAATAGCATCAGCTTGCATTTTATACCCTCTAGGAATTCTTGGACTCACCAGTAACTATTCTTTTGTTGGAGGAGGATGAAAAATGAGACGCATCATTTTAGATGTGAAAACTAAAGGGGGAGTAGATTTCATTAGCCCTAAGGGAGAAAAGAAGCAAACATTTCATGAGTAGAAATGTGTTTGTTTAAGAAATCAAATCAGCGGATGTATTTTCTTTGCTTCCCACTCCATGTCCCTGAGAAGAGAAAGTTGAGGACACACGTTGCTGAGGCCTTGCAGAGAGTGAGGCTGACCATAACGTTGCCAGGTTTCATTTTAAGTCAATGTTGCTGACTAAAGCGGTGTCCAAAAACCCAGAGCAGGGGCTTAACCAATTGAGCGGCTCAAAGTCAAGAGATCTGCCTTCCTCCGAGAACCCTCCAAGCAAGACAAGAAGCAATGGTTGTCACTAGGAGGTGTAGAGGGCTGGAGTGTGTCAATATTACAATATGTCACCCAAAACTAATAATGTAGTTCATGGGTCCTCGTTCTTCATCTTCTAGTGAACCACACTTCCCTTCAACCTCCAATCAGAATCTTTAAATTTCCTATTCTATTACAGAAAGCCAAATCTTTGAACAGTTTCCCCACCTAAATTACTTCTGAGAATCCCTGAGGCATATGGGACAGCATAGGCGTCCCATAGGCCCACACTGTTTGTCCTTCATCACCTCAGTCAACCCTCTGATATTGGATCTACTTTTTAAGTCTCTTCTTAACATCTCATTATCATATTTTAAAGACCCATTGCCCCAAGAATGGACATACTTCTATTCCTTAATTACCCAACCACAAATGAGACCACTCTGTAATGTGTAATGTTACTTTATTGACAGCATTGGGCTGTAACAGAAGGGAACTGCAACCCACAAGAAGGAAAGTAAATCCTAGATCATGATAAGACTATTTCCAGTGTCCACAATGGTCACCCATCCCCTTCCTTCTAGTTATTTATTGTGCTACAATTACTTTCCCTCAATAAGACTGCTATCAACCATATCTTTTTTTTTTCTTTTTTTTTTGGAGAGATTTTCACTATAGGGCGCGTGCGCTCACCAGACAGACAGAGACATAGAGACAGAAAGCGAGAAATCACCCCCCAGGGAGGATGGTCATGCCGCAATCCCTTCTCCTCCATTCTCCTCTCGGGATCTTGGGCACGCATGCACACGTGCCCAGCGTGAGTTTAAGCCACTGGGTCCGGGATGCGAACTGCGGTCGACTACGTGGGAGTCCAGCCACATAGCCATTACACTAACTGATGGTTCCATCAACCAAATCTTTATTCCTTGACACTCAGGCCCCAATATCTACCACCAAAGCTACAAAGCTCCAAGTATTAAAAATTAATAATAAAAAGAAAGAAAGAAAGAAAGAAAGAAAGAAAGAGAGAGAGAGAAAGAAAGAAAGAAAGAAAAGAAAGAAAGAAAGAAAGAAAGAAAGAAAGAGAAAAAAGGAAACAATCTCAGTGATGTGATCCTTTTTTTTTAAGAAGTTTTTGCTACAGGGCACGTGTGCTTGCCAGAGAGACAGAAAGCAAGAAATCACCCCCGGGGCGGGGGTGGGGGGAGACCACTCCGCAATCCCTTCTCCTCCATTCTCCCCTTGGGCACACATGCAAATGCACCCAGTGTGAGTTTAAGCCACCAGGTCCAGGACTCGAACCATGGCTGACTGCATGAGAGTTCAATGACATAGCCATCACGCTAACTGCTGGTTCCATCTCAGTGAAGTGATTCTAAACACAATAAAGACAACCTTTAAATAGGGTAGTTGGAAGAGTCATGATACATTTTTGCCTAGAAAAATGCATATGACTTTTCCAACAGCCCAGTATCATGAGCATAGCAACTTGCACTCCATTACCCAGAACGTAGAACATTCCATTGCAGAACAGAAAAGCTGGCTTAGTTCTAATTATTACCACAACAGTAACAACATCAATAATTGTAATAGCAGCTATGGTTTATTGAGTTTCTCTCCTATGCCAATAACAGTGCTCTTTGTGTTTTATATATTACTTCTAATCAACACACTGCTAGCAATGTTAGCTATTAGTCCCATTTATTAGATAAGAAAACTTAGGGAGAAATATAGTAAGTTATCCAATATTGTATTCTTAGAAGAATTTGAAATAAGATTCCGACAGAAGTAGTCCAAGCACTGAACCAACATAATAGCTGACATTATTCTCCAAGGAACTGCAGAGCAAAGATACCAAGAAAGGCTCAGGAAAGCCAGAGTTAGGCTCTTTTGAACTGATAGAAGGGTGTTGCTTTGAATAGGAGGCCTAACTACACACAGTGGGAGGGTACGGTGAGATATAAACTGCGTTCTGCTCTTACTCCTCTGTTTTTGCCTTGGACAAACAATTTCTGCCCTCACTTTGTGCCTTTCATCTCTCATCCAAGTGTGCTGGTGATACAGATAAAGCAACACACAAAATCTGTACTTATGAAGCACTAAGAAAAACAGGTGGAGACAGACTAACCTTGACCAGACAGTTCCCATTTCTCCTTTCCCAAACTCTCAGAGTTAATTACTTTTTACAATCTAAGGATGGTAATTCCTGGTGGGACAG
>NW_006159921.1:4568369-4569554 GCF_000334495.1 Tupaia belangeri chinensis
AGAAAGAAAGAAAGAAAGAAAGAAAGAAAGAAAGAAAGAAAGAAAGAAAGAAAGAAAGAAAGAGAAAAAAGGAAACAATCTCAGTGATGTGATCCTTTTTTTTTAAGAAGTTTTTGCTACAGGGCACGTGTGCTTGCCAGAGAGACAGAAAGCAAGAAATCACCCCCGGGGCGGGGGTGGGGGGAGACCACTCCGCAATCCCTTCTCCTCCATTCTCCCCTTGGGCACACATGCAAATGCACCCAGTGTGAGTTTAAGCCACCAGGTCCAGGACTCGAACCATGGCTGACTGCATGAGAGTTCAATGACATAGCCATCACGCTAACTGCTGGTTCCATCTCAGTGAAGTGATTCTAAACACAATAAAGACAACCTTTAAATAGGGTAGTTGGAAGAGTCATGATACATTTTTGCCTAGAAAAATGCATATGACTTTTCCAACAGCCCAGTATCATGAGCATAGCAACTTGCACTCCATTACCCAGAACGTAGAACATTCCATTGCAGAACAGAAAAGCTGGCTTAGTTCTAATTATTACCACAACAGTAACAACATCAATAATTGTAATAGCAGCTATGGTTTATTGAGTTTCTCTCCTATGTCAATAACAGTGCTCTTTGTGTTTTATATATTACTTCTAATCAACACACTGCTAGCAATGTTAGCTATTAGTCCCATTTATTAGATAAGAAAACTTAGGGAGAAATATAGTAAGTTATCCAATATTGTATTCTTAGAAGAATTTGAAATAAGATTCCGACAGAAGTAGTCCAAGCACTGAACCAACATAATAGCTGACATTATTCTCCAAGGAACTGCAGAGCAAAGATACCAAGAAAGGCTCAGGAAAGCCAGAGTTAGGCTCTTTTGAACTGATAGAAGGGTGTTGCTTTGAATAGGAGGCCTAACTACACACAGTGGGAGGGTACGGTGAGATATAAACTGCGTTCTGCTCTTACTCCTCTGTTTTTGCCTTGGACAAACAATTTCTGCCCTCACTTTGTGCCTTTCATCTCTCATCCAAGTGTGCTGGTGATACAGATAAAGCAACACACAAAATCTGTACTTATGAAGCACTAAGAAAAACAGGTGGAGACAGACTAACCTTGACCAGACAGTTCCCATTTCTCCTTTCCCAAACTCTCAGAGTTAATTACTTTTTACAATCTAAGGATGGTAATTCC
>NW_006159921.1:4569950-4572616 GCF_000334495.1 Tupaia belangeri chinensis
GAAAGAGTGAAGCCCTGACCTAAGATCCAGAAGTGACTCAACGATTTTCCTGAATTTGGCCTTCTCCTCCACTAACCTGAACCGATTAAGGATCTTACACTGCAACAGCTTACCCTTGTCTGACAAAGTAGCCAATATAGCCAAGAGAAAAATAATCTTAGAAGAAAAAAAAAATTGAAGAACATAGCCATTTCAAGTGAAAATAAGGAGTTACATACTACATCAAAGTAGAAACATTAGAACTAAAAATTTAAGTATGCCTAATAAAAGTACTAAAGGGGATAATAGAAGTTATAAGCAATTTGGAAAACACACAAAAAAAGTATTAAAAGAACCACAAAAAAATTAGGAATTAAAAGAAGCTAATTAAAATAAAGCACATAAATTAAATAAATAGCACAACTTAGCTAAGGATGAATAAGAAATTTGAGAATGGATTGAGAAAATCTCCCAGAGGGAAGGATAAAAAGTCAAGTAAATATATTTTAAAACATAAAAGGAAATCTAAGACATGGGGAAAGAGAAGAATAGGAGTAGAAGTAATAGTAGGAGAGCAATTATTATACTAGAAAGAGGGCCGCCAGGTGGCATGGTGGTTAAGCTCTGATCCTACATGACCAACTCAAGCCCAGAACCTGGTGGCTTGAAAAACACGCCAAGCATGTGTGCATGTGTGTCCAAAATCCCAAGAGGAGAATGGAACAGAAAGGATTGTGGTGTGGCCATCTTCCTGGGTGGTGATTTCTCATTTTTCTTCTCTGTCTTTGTCCCTCTTCAGCAAACGCATGTGCCCAGTGGCAAAAATTTAAATAAATAAGAGGGGGAAATACGAGAAAAAGAGAGTAAAAGAGGAGGAAACATTTAAAAAAACTAAACCAGATTAACTCCCTTAAATGCACAAGAAGGAAAAGGAGGAGGGTTCATATTGAAAGGGCCACAGAGTCCCAAAGAAGAAATACAAGGAAAAATACCATGCTAGGTATCTAATAAGGAAATCTAAGAATATCAAAAACAAGGAGAAAATCACAAAAGCTTCTAGAGAAAAAAATTTAGATACTACAAAATGATCAAGAATCGGGGGCCAGTGGGAACCAGCAGTTAGCGTAATGGCTATGTCGCTGGATTCCCACGTAGTCAACCGCGGTTCGCGTCCCGGACCCGGTGGCTTAAAACTCACGCCGGGCGCATGTGCGTGCGTGCCCAAGATCCCGAGAGGAGAATGGAGGAGAAGGGATTGCGGCGTGACCATTCCCCCTGGGGGGTGATTTCTCGCTTTCTATCTCTCTGTCTCTCTCTGTCTGTCTGGCGAGCGCACGCGCCCTATAGCGAAAACCTCTAAAAAAAAAAAAAGAATGGGGGGCCAGCAGATGCTGTAGCGGTTATGCTGCTGGACACCCACAGGGCCAACTGCAGTTTGAGTCTTAGACACTGTGGCTTGAAAAAAATCACACTGGGCTCATCTGCGTATGTGTCCATGATCCCAAGAGGAGAATAGAGGAGAAGGAATGGCACCACGGTCATCCCCCTTCGGGGGCGGGGGAGTGATTTCTTACTTTCCCTCTCACTGTCTCTGTCTCTCTCCAGCCAGCACAAGTGCCCTAAGGGAAAAACCTCTTAAAAGAATTGGGTTAATTTCAGATCTTTCCATAGTAATATTGGGAACAACTAACAAAAAAGGACATTTTTTTAGAAATAGGGTAATATTTTCAAAGACTTGAATAAAAACCATTTAGAATCAAGAAGTTTATGTTCCACTACACTGTCATTTAAGTATGAGACGATACTAAAAATATTCTCAGATGAGAAGCTGCCACAAAAAGACCAATACTGAAATCAATTTTGTATCAAATTAAGAAAAGGAAATAAAATTACAGAAGATGGCACAAGACTTACATGAATAATAGTGATCAAATATTTTGGTAGATGTTAATGTCATTTTTTTTTTTTTGGAGAGGTTTTTGCTATAGGGCACGTGCGCTCGCCAGACAGACAGAGAGAGACAGAGAGACAGAAAGCAAGAAATCACCCCCTGGGGGGATGGCCACACCGCAATCCCTTCTCAATTCTCCTCTAGGGATCTTGGGCACGCACGCACATGCACCCGGCGTGAGTTTAAGCCACCGGGTCTGGGACTCGTACCGCGGTCGATTACATGGGAGTCCAGCGACATAGCCATTACGCTAACTGCTGGTCCCAGTTAATGTCATTTTTAAAGGCAACTGCAGAGCAACATCAGCAAGCTGGTGAATAGGGAGCCCTGGGCCCTGAACCTTGCTCCCCAATGGAGACATTGAATTAATACCAACATATGGTTTGAAATGCCTTTGGGAGAATGCCAGAAATTACTTAGAAATTCATAGTATCCTAGGTAAATTCTAAGGCAAGAACATCTCCACTGAAATAAGAAAAGCCATTTGTGTTATCTGCACTAGTCACTCCTCTAACACAGCCTATGATGGAAAGGAAAAACCCAACACAGAGCTTATCCTTTGAGAAGGAAAGAGCGGAATGGGATGTGTGTTCAATATATCAGTCTTTGAAAAGTTAGTTTTGGTCTCAACTTGTAAAAGCATCAGAGAAGTTTTACTGTGTGTGGAAGCCAGGGCAGCTAGTCAAGATAGGGGAAAACTCCCAACTCAATGGCCTTTCCATGCCATTGAGGGAGG
>NW_006159921.1:4572635-4575983 GCF_000334495.1 Tupaia belangeri chinensis
CTAGGAAGAGGGAGAGAAAGAGAGAGAGACACATATGTCCAATGTTCTGGGATATTTTTGGAGGGAGAGAGGTTCTGAAGGGACAGATTTCTGTCTAACAGAGCTCAAAGCACTAATGGGAAACTGACACACTTTTGATATCTGGGGCTAAAGGAAAAGAAGGAGTCTTCACACTGAAAGAGTCAGAGAGTCTCAAAGAAGAGATTTAAGGGAAAACACCATGCTATGTATCTAATAAGGAAATGTAAGAATATCAAAAACAAGGAGAAAATCATAAAAGTTTCTAGATTAGTCATTTTTAAACTGCAGTACCTAGATCAGCTGCATTAGCATCACCTAGAAATTCAAATCTTCGGGGCAGGCAAGTGGCAAGGTGGTTAAGGGCTCTGGACTCCCACATGGCCACCTGCGATTCAAGTCCCAGGCCTAGAGACTTGTTTTCCCATTTTCCCTTTCTCTCTCTCTCTCTCACTCTGTCCCCCTCTGGTCATATTAAAATAAATAAATAAATAAAGTTAAATAATTCTTAAAAAATAAATAAATAAAAGGAATTCAAATCTTCAGGACCTGTCCCAGACCCACTAAATTAGAAAATCTGGGGGGTGGGGTCAAGCAATCAGTGCTTTAACAAGCTCTCCAGGTAATTTGACTGTACTATCAAAGCTTGCAAATCACAAATCTAGATTAGCAGTATGGTTTGTAAGACTCTTTCAAGAGATCCCTCAGGGCAAAACTATTTTTACACTAAAATGCCATCTGCCATTTCATTATCTCTCATGCATAGAGTGGAGTTTTCGAGAGGTATTTGATTTATGAAATCACAGAAAAAATTGAATGCAGGAGCAGATATGAAAATTCAGGTGTCTTCTCTAAGGCATAAAATAAAGATATTAGATAAAATGTAAAACAATGTCACCCTTGTTTGGGGGAAATACAGTTATTTTTCCATAAAATGTATAACTTATGTTATCAAATAATGGGCTTTTTAAATGAATTAATAAATATTTTAAATGTTTCCCTTTTTAGAAATAGAATAAATTTTTATAACTGTATCTCTCAGAAACAGTCTTTGGAACTCTCAATACTTTTTGAGTGTGAAGAGGTTCTGAGTTAAAAATATTGAATTATTTGATCATATCAACATAATGGAAGAGTGGGAGATGGAGAACAATGTATATGAGAATAAGCTAATATCTTATCATAATGGAGGTGTGTAATGATAATAATTCAAAGAAAAAGAAAGGATTAAAAATAAAACATTAGAGACTAGCAGATGGCATAATGGTCATGTCGCTGGACTCCCATGTGGTCAAACATGGTTCGAGTCTCAGAGCCAATGGCTTCAAACTCACGCCAGGCACATGTGCATGCATGCCCAAAATCCTGAGAGGAGACTGGAGGAGAAGGGATTGCAATATGGTCATCTCCACTGGGAGTAATTTCTTGCATTCTGTCTTCTGTCTCTTACCTCCCTGGTGAGCACACTTGCCCAATAGCAAAAAAAAAAAAAAAAAAAGAAAAGAAAAAAGAAAAAAAGAAAGAAACATTAGTGGGCAAAACTGAGATTAAAAAGATAAATGGGGGGAGACCACCAAGTGGCACAGTAGTTGAGGCACTAGACTCTCACATAGCCAACCACGATTTGAGTCCTGGACCTGGCAGTTTTCTCTCTCTCTCTCACTCTCTCTCTCTCTCTCTCGCTCTCTCTCTCTCTCTCTCTCGCTCTCTCTCTCTCTCTCTCTCGCTTGCCCTACAGCACCTGAGATTAAAAAGATAAATGGGGGGAGACCACCAAGTGGCACAGTAGTTGAGGCACTAGACTCTCACATAGCCAACCACGATTTGAGTCCTGGACCTGGCAGTTTTCTCTCTCTCTCTCACTCTCTCTCTCTCTCTCTCGCTCTCTCTCTCTCTCTCTCTCGCTCTCTCTCTCTCTCTCTCTCGCTTGCCCTACAGCACATTTTTAAATCTCTCTCTCTCTCTCTCTCTCTCTCGCCCTACAGCAAATTTTTAAAGAGATGATAATAATAATAATTAATAAAATAAAATAAATGTTTTTTTTAAATTGATGGTGGGACCAGCACATGACACAATGGCTACGTCACTGGACTCTTACATGGCCAACCACAGTTCAAGTCCCAAACCTGGAGGCTTAAAACTCACACCACGTGTATGTGCATGCATACCCAAAATCCTGAGAGGAAAATGGAGGAGAAGGAATTGTGATGTGGCCATCCGCCCTTGGCGTGATTTCTTGCTTTCCATCTCTTCGTCTCTCTCTGTTTCTCCAGTGAGCAAATGTGCTCTGTAGAAAAAAAAAAAAAAAAGTTCATGGTAAAAAGTCTCCCAAGTATCTTAATTACATCAAATGGACTAAAAATCCTACTTAAAAGATGAAGAGTATCAGACTGATTAAACAAAATAGTACAAATACTTGTTAGTTATGAGAAACACAAGTAATACCATATTAATGTTGAAAATATAAGAGTGGTAGGACCAGCAGATGGCATAATAGTTATGTCGCTGGACTCCCATGTACTCAACCATTGTTCAAGTTCCGGACTCAGCAACTTAAAACACTCCAGATTCGTATGCGTGTGTGCCCAGGATCCCAAGAGGTGAATGGAGGAGAAGGGATTGTGGTGTGGCCATCCCGCCTGGAGAATGATCTCTTGTTTTCTGTCTCTCTGTCTCTCTCTGTCTGGCGAGCGCACATGCCCCATAGCAAAAATCTCTCTTAAAAAAATGAAATAAGAGATAAGAGTGGGAAAAGATACCATGGAAACACAACCCAAAAGAAAGCAGGTGTGTTGTAATAACATTACCCTAATCAGACCTGAAGATAAGCAGAACTATTAAAGAGCAAGCCATTTTTAAATGATGCAAGGTTATTTTCAACAGGAAAATATACCAAATTTTTATCTGTATATACCAGATAATTTAGCATCAATAAATATAAAACCAAAATTAACAAGACTTCTATGCAGTATTTACAAATCTCAAATTATTCTGGAGATATTTTTTTAAAAAAGAATTAGTTATTCATTTCATTCTATTTGTTGTTATTATTATTTAATTTGACCAGAGAGAGACAGAGAGAGAGAAAAAGGTAGGTAAAGCAAGAAAGCAAGCTCTCAGGTCCAGGACTCAAACCACAGTTGGCCTTGGGAACCAGCAGTTAGCGTAATGGCTATGTCGCTGGACTCCCACGTAGTCGACCGCGGTTCGTGTCTCGGACCCGGTGGCTTAAAACTCACGCCGGGCGCGTGTGCGTGCGTGCCCAAGATCCCGAGAGGAGAATGGAGGAGAAGGGATTGCGGCGTGACCATCCCCCCTGGGGGGTGATTT
>NW_006159921.1:4576049-4579704 GCF_000334495.1 Tupaia belangeri chinensis
AAAAAAAAAAAAAAAAAACCACAGTTGCCCATTTGGGAGTTTAGCACCTTAACTACCATGCAATCTGCGGGCCTCTATTCTGGAAATTTTCAAACATGTTTTGCAGTAACTGGTTGAAATAGCAGATGAAAATAAATTAAGGATATAAATTATGTGAAAAGCACAAATATCAAATATGCCTCAATTTACATATATAAAACAACCACTCCAAAATTTTCAACAACCACTCATTCTGTTTCTCTCTAAATTTGACCAAAAAATGAATATGCCAGCTAATCAAATACGTCTCAAAAAAGTATTCTGAAGGACTTAATAATCAGAGCATTTATCTGGCCACAATGGACTTAAATTAGAAATACACGAAAAAAAAATAAAAAATAGAAAACTCTGAACATTTGGAAATTAAACATTTTTTTCCAATATTTAATAGATCACAGTAGAAAACACAATGGAAATTAGAAAATATTTTGACACTATACTAATAAAAATATATCAGAATTTGTGTGGAAGATAATATCATATTAGAGGAAATGTGCGACATTAGGGGTTAGCAGGTGGTGTGGTAGTTTAGGTGCTGGACTCCCACATGATGAACCATGGTTCAAGTCCTAGACCTGGCAGCTTGTTTTCTCTCTCTGTCTCTCTCTCCCTCTGTCTCTCTCTGGTCAAATTGAATAATAATAATAAATAAAATTAAGTAAATAATTCTTTTTTTCTTTTTCTGAGGGAGATTTTTACTATAGGGTGCATGCACTCACCAGAGAAACAGAGACAGAAAGCAAGAAATCTCCCCTCAAGAGAGATCTCCATGCCACAATCCCTTCTCCTCCAGTCTCCTTTCAGGATTTTAGGCATGTGCACACACACACACACACACACACACACAGCATGAGTTTAAAGCTGCTGGACCCAGGACTCGAACCACGATCGACCATGTGGTAGTCCAGCAACATAATCATTACATCAACTGCTGGTCCCAAGTAAATAAAACTTTTTAAAAATGTGCAACACTAAATGTGTATGTTTTATTTTATTATTTATTCAGTTATCTTATTATTTATCCACACCACAACCCCTTTTACTCCATTCTTGTCTCAGGATTTTGAGCATACACTTACACATGCCTGGCCTATTTCTCAAGCCACTAGGTCCAGGACTCGAACCACACAGCTGGCCACATGGAATTCAGCCACCTTAAATACCATGCCACTGGCTGGCCCAAAATGCATATATTGGGTCATTGGACAAGTCATGATACATTTTTGCATAGTAAAACATGTCATGACTTTCCCAATGACCCAATATTTTAAAAGAAGCCTGAAAAATCAACTAGCTAAGTCTATGAGTAAGTTCATTTTTAGGGACCAGATTGTCATGCAATGTAACACAACTGGACCCATATGAGAAAGGTCCAGGTTCTTCCTGCCTGAGACCTCCCTGTACATGTCAGGTATATGCACACATGCTCATAATCTGGGTTGACTGAAGCTGGGGGTGGATTGTGGCTTGAAGAAAGAAGCACTCTGTTGAAGGTGTTTCTCTCCTCTCTCTCTTTTGTGGGAGATATAAACATTTTTTTTTTGCTTTGTTGTTAAGTTTATTGTCTTTATCCTGAATATAGTCATATAAAATTGTTTGGTTTAGCTCTCAGAAGCCTGCTCCTGAGCTCTGAGGAAGCTTGTCTTCTTCTGGGCTACCCGATCATTTTTCTAGGCAAGGGACATCTTGGGACAATTCCACTTCTTCTTTTTAACTTCTTTCTTGGGTTTCTTTTCATAGACTGGGCTCTCTCGTATAGCAGTGTGAGCTTTCTTATACATCTCCTCAATCATGTCTGGAGTTACATTGTTCTTTATGTACTGAGAGAACTGTTTCTTGTAAGCGTCTTCATCTTCTTTCTTTAGGTAACGCATGTAGTCTGCAATGTCCTGGCCCATGAGGTGCTTCCAATGGACTTCTGCATTAAATTCATTGCTTTCAGAACAACCAGGGAATCATTTGGTCCTGTGAGGGGTAGATAAGCCTCCATCCACCACTCCCTTTCGGGCCCCAAAATCTTTATTGCCAGTGGTAGTTCTGGCAAGGCCTGCATCCAAATAGCAGGTGAAGGCACCAGGTTGACCATCAATGCTTTCTACATTGTACTCATCTCTGGTAATTTCCACTTGACCTTCCTAGATCTTGTCCATGCCAAACCTATTGAGAAGCCTGTGGGCCAGCAGCAAGCCAGTACAATATGCTGCAGCATAATTTGTCAGGCCAACCGTCACACTGTGTTTTGGCAGTTCATGTGCATAAGCTGCTCAGACTATCATATCCCCTTCTATACGGGCACAAGCAATCTGACAAATGATATCTCTTTTAGTTACATGAACTATCATCCTGTATTTGGGTGTGTTGTACTTTTTTTTTATCCTGGATCACCGAGCATTTCCAAGCATAGTAATCAGTTTTACCTTCTCATCATCTTCTAAATTTCACTTGGTATCTCTTCAAGTAGGCTTTATTCTTTTTTTTTGGAGAGGTTTTTGCTATAGGGCACATACACTCGCCAGAAAGACAGAGAGAAACAGAGAGACAGAAAGCGAGAAATCGCCCCCCAGGGGGAATGGCCATGCTGCAATCCCTTTTCCTCCATTCTCTTCTCGGGATCTTGGACACGCACGCACACGGGCCCGGTGTGAGTTTTAGTGCCCAAAGTATATACAAGAAGATGTAGAAAATGTAAATGTCTATACCTTATATCCACCTAGTAAGCTGAACCCTAGATAATGGATACAAAAGAAACTTTAGGTCCAGGTTACTTTACCAATTAATTCTTCCAAATATTTAAAGAAGAAATCAAATTAATCCTAGCCAAACTCTTTCAGAGAACATAGGAAAAAGCAAATCTAAACTTACTTTAAATTAGATAGTAATCTTGATATTAAGTAAAACATACCAAGGCTCTATTTTAAAAAACTAATTTATAGGCCACATTTTTACTCATGAACATAGATGCAACCATCCTAAATAAAATATTAGGAAATCAAATGCTTCAATTGCATAAAAAAAAAAAAAAAAAAACATGTTGTGTTCATTCCAAATTTGCAAATTCACTTATTAAAAAGTTAACCAAATTTGTAGCCAGCAGATGGTATAACTGTTATATTACTAGACTCCCACATAGTCAACCTCAGTTTGAGTTCTAGACCTGACAGCTTAATTCTCACACCAGGCACATGTGCACGCATGCCCTGAATCCTGAGAGGAGAATGGAAGAGAAGAGATTGCGACAGGGTCATCCCCCCTTGAGCGTGACTTCTTACCAAATTAAAAGAATAAAGAAAAATACAATCACAAAATCCTCTTAATAGATGAAAAATGTAAAATTTTAAAATAAGTTTTTGATTTTTTTTTGCTATGGAGGTGTGTATTTGCCAGAAAGAGAGAAAGCAAGAAATTACCCCCCCCCAGGGGTTATGGCCCCACCAAAATCACTTCTCCTCCATTCTCCACTTGGGATTTTGGGCAAACACACACACTCACTGGGCATGAGTTTCAAGCCACCAGGTCTGGGACTAGAACCACAGTAGACCACCTGAGAGTTCAGCACCTTAACTGCCATGCCATCTGCTAGCCCTAGTATTTTTTTTTTTTTTTTTTTTTCGTGGGG
>NW_006159921.1:4579714-4582913 GCF_000334495.1 Tupaia belangeri chinensis
GCAGGGGGGAGGTTTTTGCTATAGGACGCGTGCACTCACCAGAAAGACAGAGAGACAAAAAAAGCAAGAAATCATCCCCCAGGGGGTATGGCCACGCTGCAATCCCTTCTCCTCCATTCTCCTCGGGATCTTGGGCGTGCACACACACATGCCCAGTATGAGTTTAAGCCACTGGGTCTGGGACTCGAACCGCAGTCAACTACATGTGAATCCAGCAACATAGCCATTATGCCATCTGCTGGTCCCTGGCCCTAGTATTTTAATAATTTTTTTAAAACCCTTAATAAATTAAAAGGGGAAATCCTTAATCTGATAAAGACTATCTAAGAAGCGGGGGTGGGAAGGGAGGGAGAGAACATCTACAGTTTGGAGGACAGGATAGAAAAACAATTCACAATGCAGTTATGTTGTTAGGAAACAGGTGGATTCATTCTCAGCTAACACTCAGTTTTTCTGGCTTCCCTTTTCATCTTGTTGATTCATTCCCCACTTGAAGACTTGGGCCCCCTTTGAAGGAAGATCAAGTTACCTATTCATCTTTACACCTACACGTATGTGGGCCATGCTTGGCACAGAGTGGGTATGTCATAAATGTTTGTTAGAGACAGTAATCCAGGGGCTCATAGTCCCTGTAGCAGCAATAAGCTTTATTACTCTGCTCTACCCATCACTGGAGTGAAATGTTTTTCACAAGTGAGAGTTAAATCTCTCATCTGAACCATAGTGTGTTGACTTCATTCTTCCCCGTACCCGTTAAATTAACTTAGCAATAATTTCCTGACTAGGGAAGTAATTGGATAGCTTCACTTTCCCAGATTTCCTCCCTCCTTTCTGCTGTGTTAGTTTTAGGTTTTGTTCTTTCCCTTCTCTGCCCTTGTCTCTCTATCTGATTTGGCTAGGGATTGTTTTTGCTTTTTCCCATCATTCTCTTGACTAATCTCCTTGGAACTATCAGTTAACAAAAGCTTAAATGAATGCAAGGCTTATTCCATGATTTGAAAATATTCATAGGCCAACGTTCTGTACCCAACATTGATATTACACTTAAAGAAAAATAACAAGTTGGAAATGAAAAGAGAAAGTGTCATCTTATCATCCCCATCCGCCATAACTCTGGAAAAACATACATCCTTTGTTTCTGATTAAAAATATTAATTTCCTACAGTACTCTCAGCTTCATTAGTTCACAGCTTCCTTGGGAAAATTTCCCTGATGCCAGGAAGTCATTTTACCCTGTTTTAGTGAACGTGATTCTTAAGGAAGCTACATAGAAAAATGGAAGCAGTAGAATATCTGAGGCCTGGTTTTAACAGTCATTGCACAATTTATCAATTATTTTACATAATTATGAATCCTAAGCAACTTGGAAGGACCGAGTCCACTTAGCCCTGAACTGTGCTAAAATGGAGGTCTACTTTCTCTAAGCGAGAGACAGCAATTTGAAAACTCCCAGTGGACATCTTTTCCAGTGGGAAGCCAGAAAGATTTCACCAGAAAGACATCACCACTCCGGGTTCCCCTCCCAGAGGATGGTCAGATAAACGAACTTTTCAATGTTTCCCTTCCATCTGCCCACTTCTTTTCTTGCCATCCCCACTCTAGTCATTGAAAATAACAGGCAGAAACTTTGGCTGCTGTTAAGTCCTGACATCACCAAGAAATGCTCCCTATCCTTAAATGCCTACTAGAGAGAGACGTATGATCCACTAACTCGAATCACAAGACAGTTGTTTCCTGCCCGTGTGAAGTGCCGGTGTCACGGCAGCATTTCTCTACTTTCCTTGAGGTCAGATTTCTGGAGGAAGAGGAGATGGAGAATAGCCAATAGGTAGATGGGCCCAAGTCAGATCCTACGAAGGCAAGTTGCTACGTATACTTCTCAGCCTTCCTTTCACTTCTTGCTCATCTGAGGATTTTGCTACAACTCCCACCCCCTTTCTCTGAAATGGAAGCCTCTGGTGGAGTGTAGATTTTTCAGTATATAAGCAACTCTTTTTAAATTTCTTTTCCTTAAGGATTATTGATTAAATTGTATTTATTATTATTATTTTCTTTAATTTTGTTATAGAGCACA
The DNA here is from genome assembly GCF_000334495.1 of Tupaia belangeri chinensis. NCBI lineage: Eukaryota > Metazoa > Chordata > Mammalia > Scandentia > Tupaiidae > Tupaia > Tupaia belangeri. The sequence goes on from NW_006159921.1 coordinate 4,581,789, forward strand.
TGCACTTAGAGAGAAAGAGAGAAGAGAAGTGAGAAAGCAAGCTGCCAGGTCTGGAACTCGAACCACAGTTGGCCATGTGGAAGTCCAGAGTCTCGATCACCATGTCACCTGCTGGCCAGAGCAGCTCTTTCTTAAACACGTTTTCTTATTTTCCAGGGAAAAGGCTTATTCACTAATGGTTCATCAAGTGGCCTGAGTTACCCCTTCATGGACCTGGCCTTACCTCAGAAATCTTAGGTTTGAAAAAGAGGGCAGGTAACTCCAAGAGCAGAGAGTTCATGTAATAAATACAGAGGGAGTTCTGAAGCTATGTTCCTTGGTGAAGCTGCAGTGTTATAGATAGACTCGCTCTGTAGCGAATGGTTGAGAAGTCCTGGAACATGTCTCCACTACCAGCTACAAGACCAAGTCGTTTAGAAACCTGAAATAATATTACCAGTGATTACAGAACCCACATGCCACTTGGAAAAGGGATGTGGTAAGAAGAAAATGAGGTAATATTGGTGAAGCATTTAAGAAGTAACAAGGGTGTGTTAAAAATCTGCAATACTAACAGATAATTGTCCCTATTGTATAAACTTAATGTTTATTTTCTTGCGCTATTCCTCACTAGTGGTCACAAATTTTGCTGTTTTGTTAATACTAACTCTTAACAAGTCCATGTGTAGTTTTTCCATAAGATGTATTTTCTGTGAACTTTTTGAAGGTCTTTCATATCAGGCAAATTACTAAATGCTGGAGGTTCAAAGTGGGGGGCAGATATGGTTCCTGCTTTTAAATGGCTTACAATCTAGAAATAGACATATGAATGACTCTGGAACATACGGCAGAGAGAAAGAAGAAAACATACCAGAGCAAGAAAGCTTAAGTTAGAGGTCAACAGAAAGCAAGACAAGGGAGTTGTGGAGGGAGCAGGGAAGGTTTCTAGGAGTTCGGGAAGCTCACATGGCCTTTAGAACTGAATAAGGACATGGTGTCCACCAAATCAAAAAGGGAGTTGGAAAGAGGATATTCCAACAGCCTGAACAGAGCCGGCAAAACCACAAGGCATGAGTCACCAAAAAGTGTCAGCTAGACTGCAAATAATGTGTGTGCCTGGAGCCAGAGAAAGCGGGGAGTTCAGCA
>NW_006159921.1:4582924-4584740 GCF_000334495.1 Tupaia belangeri chinensis
GGAGGAGACTGGAGCCAGACCATTAAGGACCTTGTTTGCCTTGTCGCACTCCCACCTCTCTTGAGCTAGACAAAGAAAGGAGGCCAGCCAGCTGCAAAGGAGCAGCTGAGGCGTGAGATAACAAGCATGTAAAGACAGAAACTCCATTCTACAAGTGTCCGGGGGAGACACCACACAGCTTCAAGATATCCCACTGCAAAGTCCAGTTCTAAAACCTGGGAACTTGGACTTTTGTTTTTGCTGCAGGACTGGATTCAAAAAGCACACAATACCCAGTGTTGAAACTCCCCTTTTGGAAGGAAGAACAGCTGCACATCTGGGAAAGGTTAGGGTCAAACATATAAATGAGGGGAGCGGAGCACATTGCTCTGAGACACTCCGCCTGTGACGTCAATCGCTGCCGGGTTTGGACAGAGGCTGCTCTCTTGCACAGCACTCAGGGACACATTAACTGTGCCCAGCGCCCGAGTGTTTATGTGGAAAATGTGAGACCAGGAAGTTTCTCCTAATTATGATTTGGAGGTTGTCAAGTACTGTTCTTTAGTCGTTGGTTTCTGTCTTTCCCACCTTCCCAGGGCCACTTAGTTTCTATTTTCCCTTTTGTCCTGGCCCAATTTCTTCCTTTCTCTCTCTCTCTCTCTCTCCTGAAAAAAAAAAAGAAAAGAAAAGAAAAGGGAAAAGGAAAGAAAGAGAAGAAGAATATGTATTTACTTAACTTTAATTCCTTCTCTAAGCTGTTTTTTCTTTCTACATTATAGCTCTCTTACTGATTTCACCCCCCCTCCCTTCTCCATGGCTGCAGTTCCCACTGGGAAATAATCCTCAGAGCACAGCGTTGCATATGACAGAGTGAGTGTTTTGACTCTTGATTTCTGTCTCTTTCAGACTTCAGGGAGCAGCTGTACTCTGCACAGCACTACATGGCCTGTCCTCGATGCCAAGTCAGGAGACAAGAAACTGGGCCAACACCATCCCTTACCCTCTCAACTGTCAACCAGCTCTATAGAAAAGGGTGGTGATGAGCAATGCCGTAATCTGTAGGAAGGGAGGCACTCAAGGCCTGGATTCATCCCTTCCTCTCATTTTCCCTAATCCATCCCCTACACTTTGGAGGTTTTTATTATCCACTCAAACCATAGCTTGCAGAACTAGAGACCTGCTTCTTCTAACCATTATGATCCTATTTAATCCTACACCCCAACACTCGCTCCCAAGACCTAGTAAAAAATAAGTATGGCCTCAGATAATGGGCAATGTTCCACCTACTGATTAACCACTTTAAGAATTACTGAAAGTAGCTCTAATTCCAAGACTACAATTGTATTTGTTCAGTAACTTTCCCCACTATCATTGATCACCTTTGTCTTCCATAAGTACCACTGTGAAACTTGAAGAGAAATGCCAAGAACACTTCAACAATACAGGATTTTGGGTTTTTTTTTTTTTAAGAATTATATATTTAATTCACTCACTAGACAGAGTCAGAAAGAAAAGGAAAGTGGGACTAGCAGTTAGCGTAATGGCTATGTCGCTGGACTCCCATGTAGTTGACTGTGGTTCATGTCTTGGACCCGGTGGCTTAAAACTCATGCTGGGCACGTGTGCATGCATGCCCAAGATCCCGAGAGGAGAATGGAGGAGAAGGAATTGCAGCATGGCCATACCCCCAGGGGATGATTTCTCGCTTTCTGTCTCTCTGTCTCTCTGTCTGTCTGGTGAGCACACACACCCTATAGAAAAAAAAGAAAGAAAGAAAGAAAGAAAGAAAGAAAGAAAGAAAGAAAGAAAGAAAGAAAGAAAGAAAGAAAGAAAGAAA
>NW_006159921.1:4584870-4610809 GCF_000334495.1 Tupaia belangeri chinensis
TATATATATATATATATATACACATATATAGCTAGATAGATACTTATTACCTAATTATTAACATTTTACATTTTATTGATATAATGTTACATTTGCTAATATACATTGTACTTCAGTAAATACCTAAAAAATGACACATATATGTGCATATACACATGTGCGTGAGACTGTTTATCTATCTATATAAGCTTCATCATGCCCCTCTCAGTCAATACAGTCACCCAGAGACAAGCATGATTTTGACTTCTATCATATTAATTTATTAATTTAATCCTGTCATATGTTCTCATTTGTGTCTGGCTATTTTTTCTCAACATAATGTTTGTGAGATTTCTACTTAGTTACACTTAACAAGATTCTTCATTGCTGTGACTTGTTCTGTTGTATAAATATACTACAATTTGTCCATGCTGCTGTCGATCACTTAATTTTGAAAAAATCATTTACTCTTCAGACTTTCCCTTCAATCAGGTACTAACTACACTACAGTAGATTTACACTGGTTATTTGCAACCTCAGTTGTATGTTAGAATCACTCAAATAGCTGTTCACTTTCTTTGTCTTTTTCACTAGATGCTCAGGGAGATCATGGATATACTTCTTGGAGAAGACATATCTCCCTCAAATTCCTAAGGTGATTTAAGGATCCATTTGTTTTGTCATAACGAAAGGATTTTAAATGTAATTAAACTATTTCATGCCATGTCACATAACACGGGTGATGACAATGACGAGAGACATTACATGTTGAAGCTTCCCACATACTAGACACGGTGCAAAGTGCCATATAATTGCACTACTTAGATGACTCACTATTGAAATCCCAGCGCCTAGCATGACAGCTGAGACATAGCAGGTGCTCAAAATACGCTGAGTAAGTAAATTCAAGTTGGCTCAAGTAAGTAAAATCAAGTTGTGGGGCACAAAAAAAATTTGAAGTACGTGTCATTGTCTCTATTTTAAGAAGAGGGAAATTGTTTTTTAAAAATGTTCCAATGGGGGGGACCAGCAGTTGACGTAATGGGTATGTCGCTGGACTCCCATGTAGTCAACCGCAGTTCGAGTCCTGGACTGGTGGCTTAAACTCACATTTGGCGAGTGTGCGTACGTGCCCAGGATCCCAAGAGGAGAATGGAGAAGTGATTGCGGCATGGCCATCCCACCTGGGGGCTGATGTCTCACTTTCTATCTCTCTGTCTTTCTGGCAAGCACACATGCCCTATAGCAAAAACCTCTCAAAAAAAAAAAATGGCCCAAAAGTCCCAATGTTAGTTAGCATAACTGTGGGGAAAAGGTAACAACAAAATCCAGATTTAATCATTCTACTCATCTACCCCTGGATGAGACTTAAAGATAGGGCTTTTGTGGAATGGGAGGGGTTGGAAGAAGACAGTATTGACCCCAGAGGAGTTTAGATGACGGGGGGAGTGGACTCTTCAAGAAATGTAAATATAAGGAGAGAGCAGCATGCTGACTTTCACTGATGCTCTACTATGGACAAAGCAACCCCCTAATTGATATGGGAGGGATGAAGACAGCTCTCAACAATTGCAAAAAGATTTCTCAGTTGATATTTTCTCTGTCTTATGGATGAAAAAACTGAGGCTTTAAGACATTAAATACCTTCAGTAACTAAGAGTCATACAACAAATTGTATAATCACAGTTCTAAAGCAGATCTATCGGACTTCAGAGTTCATACTCTTTCTAATGCGTCTCGATGAAAAGAGATGAAGACTGATGGAGAGTTGATTCAGTAGGCTCTATTATATGCTGGTAAGAACAACATGAAAGGTAAAAAGAAAACAGAAGTTGAGGTAATATTTTAAGAAACAGCTTTGATTTTCTGATCACTCATTATATGCTAGAGTTTACTAAAGACTTTTTATGTATCATCTAAATAATCCTCACAGCAACCCCTGAATAAGGACTATTTCTTTCCCCACATTATAGATGAGTCACTGAGACTTAGCGAAATTGAGGAGCGTATACAGATCATTATTTATTTATTTATTTTTATTTATTTATTTATTGGAGAGGTTATTGCTATAGGGCGTGTGAGCTCACCAGAAAGACAGAGAGAAACAGTGAAACAGAAAGCGAGAAATCACTCTCCAGAGGGGATGGCCATGCTGCAATTCCTTCTCTTCCATTCTCCTCTTGGGATCTTGGACACACACGCACATGCACCCAGCATGAGTTTAAGCCACGAGGTCTGAGACTCAAACTGCGGTCAGCTACATGGGAGTCCAGAGACATAGACAATGTGCCAACTGCTGGTCCCCAGATCATGCTGTTATTAAATGACCAAGCCACAATCAGAGGTCAACCATTCAGCTCCCAATTACACACAGATCCCTATGCTGCACCAACTCAAGGGATACAAGAAAAGAACCATGTGGGCAGAGCAAAGCCCAAGGAAAAGCCCTAAGAGGCTGTGTGAAAATCGGAATTAAGATTACTCTGGTGGTTCAAGCCTAACCTATGGCAGGAGGCTAAATTTGGGTACCTGTGGTCATGACCTAAAGTTGAGATGTGGACTCACAGACCAAATAGAATAAAAAAGAAAAAAAGCCTATTTTTCCAGAAATCAAGGTGGTTGAAAATAAAACTAAAAGGGGACCAGCAGTTGGCGTAATAGCTACATTGCTGGACTCCCATATAGTTGACCGTGATTTGAGTCCCAGACCCAGTGGCTTAAACTCACGCCAGGTGTGGGTGCGTGCGTGCCCAAGATCCCAAGAGGAGAATGGAGGAGAAGGAATTGCGGCATGGCCATCCCCTTTGGGGAGTGATTTCTTGCTTTCTGTCTCTCTATTTCTCTCTGTTTTTCTGGCGATCATACATGCCCTATAGCAAAAACCTCTAAAAAAAAGAAAGAAAGAAGAAAGAAAGAAAGAAAGAAAGAAAGAAAGAAAGAAAGAAAGAAAGAAAGAAAGAAAGAAGGAAGGAAGGAAGGGAAGGAAGGAAGGAAGGAAGGAAGGAAGGAAGGAAGGAAGGAAGGAAGGAAGGAAGGAAGGAAGGGAGGAAGGAAGAAAAAAGGAAAGAAAAGAAAAGTATGAACACATTTTCAAGACAATGACATCAAAAGTTGTAGTCAGGTGAGGGACCAGCTACCTTGATCTCCAAATAAAAGGCCAGGAGTGAACTGAGGAATGTTTAAGCCTAAACGGATGTATCAGTGGCTGAGATCCTGAATGGATGACACTTCCTTAGGCTACCTGCTAAGAGCAGTGGGATGGTCTTCTGTTGGACATCTGTATTTCTCAGACTTATCGATTTCTATAAAAACTTACCCATATTGCAGCTAGACTATTAAGACACATGTGCGTAATGGAGGACCTTAAATCGCCACATTCTAGACACACCCAAGGGTTTGCAATCTGGGAGTAGAGACTTAGGGAGTGCACTGCTGCAAAATGTCTATCAAAATCCTGCCTGAGTGAAACCAAATTTGAGAATGATTTTTTTTTAAGTGAAAATAGATGCTTTTGAAATGAAAATACATTTTTTAATGTAACAATTTTATTACATGTGCTCAGTGCCTAAAATTCAATTACAGAAGCATATAAAGAAGAAGATAAAGGCCATCTGAGAGTCCATCACTCAGAAAGGACAAATATTAACATTGTAGTAAACTGACAGGCACTTGTCTATGAAACATACATGTACAGTCTAAATACCAGATGAGTCTCCTGTATTTTAAGATTATAAAGAGATTGTCAGGAACCTCTTTTCTTTGCCTTCAGGGAGAATTCATTATCTCCCCCATGATTTCTATGAAATATCACGAGGCCTACTTGCTCATGATTGCAATGGCTCTGCGTCCTACTTTCTCTGAACCTTGGCTCTTAATTGCATCCGAGAGTTGTTCCTCCAACTCCAGTCTGATGTTGACCTAAGTGAAGAAATCAGTCATGTTGGTCTTACATGATCTCCTTGTATGAAAACTAAACTGTGATAAATGGGGGCTACATGACAACCATGCAAATAACTGAACGCCATGTTACTCAGCTAGTCTCATCTCTTCTTCTCTCTACTGTCCTTCCACCTTCACATTCCTTTCATTTTTTAACGCACTGTGATTTAGTCATGCCTTGGTGACTTTCTGTCTTGGTAACCCAAGTCCTCAGGGCCTCGTCTTCTCTTCCAAGAAGTTAATAATGGTATTATACGAAAAAGTATATCGTTTTTTAAACAAGAGTAAATCCAGTGTCTACTACTGTAATTTTTCCCCCCTCACTGTATGACCACACCCATAAATATAGCTGTACATTTTTCATCTCCAAGAAGGGAATCACATGCAACTCTTTTGTTTTGTTTTCAGAGAATGTTATATTCTTTTGTCTTTGCCATTCATATCCACTCTCTACCATCAACTCTCTACCATCCACCATCCTTACAGTCTTGGATATCTACACTTATCCTCTCTACTAGCATATCTTCAGATCTTTCAATTTCGTACATACTGAGTGAGGATATACAGTATGTATCTTTCAAAGTCTGACTCAGATCGCTTGACATTAGGTCTATATTTATCCATTTGGAATCAAATGATAGGGCCTCATTGCTTCTTATGGCTGAGTAATATCTCATGGTATATATGTGCCAGTTTTTCAGTCTGGTCTTCAGTTTTTAGACACTAGGTTGATTCCATGTCTTATCAATTGTGAATGCCGCTGCTATAATCAGGGATATGTCTTTTTGACTGAGTGTTTTTCCTATCCTCTGGGTAAATACCAAAGAGTGATATTACTGAGTCATACAGTAGTGCTATTTATAGGTTTTTGAGGAATCTCTATATTTTTTTCTTCTTTTTGTAAAAAAATTATGTATTTAATTTTATTTATTCATTCATTTTATTTTTTAATTTGACCAGAAAAGACAGAGAGAGAGAGAGAAAGAGAGAAAGTGAGAAAGCAAGCCACCAGATCCAAGACTTGAACCGTGGTCGGCCATGTGGGAGTCCAGTGCCCTCATCCACCACGCCACTTGCCGGCCTCTGTTTTCTACAGTTTATACTAATCTACCTTTCCATGACTTGCAATTCTCTGCAAAAATATTTGGCCTTTTGTTCCCTCAGGGCATCTTTCAGACCTAGTGTGGCATGGAACATGCATTGGAAAGTGCTGGATAAATTTCATTAGAAAATAAAATAAAAACGAGAAAACAGGGGCCAGCAGGTGGCGTGGTAGTTAAAGGTGCTGGATTCCCACATGGTCGACCATATATATATATATATATACACATATATATATATATAAAACAATTTTTTTAAAAAAAGAAAATAAACAGCTTTACAACAATGTTATGCTCTACTTTAGGGCCAGTCCATAAGACCAGTAGTCCCCAACTTTCCTGGGACCAGAGACTGGCATCATGGAAAATAGTCCCTCCAAGATAGAGGGGCTAAAGTATTGTCCCAGGACGACCCACACACACCACATCTAGTGTGCACCTTATTTTCACTACTACCATGTCGTAATAGAGTTCACACTCCCATGAGAATCTGGTACCTTTGCTGATCTGAGGGCGGGTGGAACCGAGGTAGCGATGTGAGCCATAAGGAGTGGCTGCAAACACAGATGAAGTCTCACTCACTTGTCCACTGCACACCCCACATTTTATAACCCAGTGGACTCAGATCGGTTCATAGCCCGGCCTCCAACAGGTTACATACATGCACTGGTTCTTGGCCTAGATGTTGGGGACCCTTGCTTTAGACAATAGGATATTCTGTTCACATTCAGGACCATGACCAAATAAAAAAGGCATTGAGAAAAATCAAAGGCACAAGCACCCCTTAAAAGTAGAATACTTAGAAAACATGGTTTAAAGCCACAATTCTATGAAGATGACCTAGGTAAAATATCCTTTTCTTTCTGGAGGCAACCTACTTACTCCTAAAAACCTAGAAAGGCATTTCCTTTATGAAGTTGTCATAGAACTGTCTAACGGAGTGTTAGACGTCATTGTTTCTCTTCTCCATACTCAGGTAGCACATAGTTCCAGAGGCCAGCCTGACCCTGAGCCTATGAGTGTCACTTTCTCTCTGCCCTTGTCTGCCCCCAGCTAGATGGAGACATCCATGAGAGAGAGAGAACATGGCTACATAGCTCTCCTACCCAGAGTCTAAGTCTACCCCTGGAATAGAGTAAAGAGTTCTCTCCTTTTCTTTCTTTTTTTTCTTATAGGGCACATGCACTTGCCAGAGAAAGAGAATGAGAGTAGAAAAGTGAGAAATTACCTCCCAGGTGGGTGACCATGCCAGTCTCTCCTCTTTCATTCTCCTTTTCAGATTTGGGGCACACATGCACATGGCTCACCACCAGGTTTGGGACTGAAAGTGCAGTCAGCCTTGTGGAAATCCAGCCACCCTGCCCACCATGCTACCTGCTGGCCCCAATTTGTACAAATGTTAATTATTTAAGGAATTAATTTTTTTACACACATACAAATACAATGAGATATAAGTTCAGTAAACAAATGGGAGAAATTACACAAACATTTTGAGGAGAATATTAATAACTAACATGAATATAGCCAACAGTATGTATGTTTGGTTGTTTAGAGAAGATAATGTTTTGCAGACTTCCAGAAAATATTTAGATTAACCAACTAAAACATTTAAAAGGAAAATTATAACACAACAGTTAAAAGAACAAATGAGTGGAGTGATAAAATTATGAGAAGGATCTCTCATAAATATTAGTAGTAGTCATATTTTAAGAATAAACACAAGCTCAAAATAATTAAAATGTCCACATGAAAAAGGGAGAAATGAAATACTCATCACATAAACAATAAAAGCAAAGAAAATAATTTACTTAAAGGGGAAAACATCTCTGCTTTTCATTGTTACTGAAGATGTAAATCATCTTTGTAAGAAGATATCACTAATTTGCAGCAAGCACTTTTGGAATGGGTGGGTGGAGCAATGAAAGGACAATAAGTGGTTTAATGTGGTTGCCGAACGGGCGCAGAGGGACAGGAAATGGGACTAATACTTTCTGTTTTTCCTCTCTTCCTAAGCTTCCTGGCTGATATCTTATCTATGCATGATCCCCTACATGATCACACAGATAAAACTAGATTGTGAATGTTCTTAAATGCCACAGGAAGGGGCTTTGAAATCATTCTCTAGACAACATGAGTCCATTTGGAGATCGTAAAGTGGAAGAATATTATGATCAAATCTGTGGGGTTGATAGACTGAGGCAGATAACCATCATGTCTAAAAGTATATTCATTAATTTCAGTAGGGGCCAGCAGGTGGCATGGTGGTTAAGGTGCTGGATCCTACATGGTCAGCTGAGCTGTCTGAGTCCTCGATCCAGCATCTTGAAAAACACGCTGGGTACATGTGTGCTCAAAATTTCAGGAGAAGAATGGAGGAGAAGGGACTGCAGTGTGGCCAACCTGTTACAGGGGGATGGAAATTTCTCACTTTCTCACTCTGTTTCTCTCCAGTGAGCCCACACACCCTATGGTAAAATTTAAAAAAAAAATCAGTAAATGTTCATTCTACACTTAGTTATTGTATCTCAGGCAAAAATCTCCATGTTCCATACTAAGGGGATAAGGCAAATAAGCACAGAGCCGATCTTCAAGGACTTTACTGTTCAGTGGAGAAATTTCTGTAATCCATAGGAAAGAGTAATTAAATCAGGTGAGAAGTCCAAGAAATCAGAGAATATTTAACGATAATCATCATGTCAATGATTACTTTATGCAATCGTCTCATATGTACAAAAATAAACTTGAAACCAAGGAAAGATCATAGTTCTAATTTGAGTTTTATTGCCACATATGCTGATATGGACTATAATCTCAGATTTGGATATCTATGTTTCAGAAACTGAAGCATGAACTGTAAAAAGATATATTTATTATGAATTATAGTTGCTCAATTATGTGTATCTTAAAATTTCTTATCAGTGAGGAATAATATGTAAGAGAGAACAAGGAACAATTTTGGGTTTTTGTTGGTTTTTTATTTTTTTTAGAGAGGTTTTTGCTATAGGGCATGTGCACTCACCAGAGAGACAGAGAGACAGAAAGTGATAAATCACCCCCCAGGGGGGTGGCTATGCCGCAATCCCGTCTCCTCCATTCTCTTTTCAGGATCTTGTGCACGCACGCACATGCGCCCGGCGTGAGTTTAAGCCACTGGGTCCAGGACTTGAACCACGGTCGACTACATGGGAATCCAGTGACATAGCTATTACGCTAACTGCTGGTCCCAGGAACAGTTTTGAAAAGGCACCCGACAGTGTTATTTTTCTTACCTTCAACATAGATAGCGATGTAGATGTAAGTAGACATTCAATCTGGATGGGAAGCTGATGATATAGAAGGCCATGCACAGGTCATCTGTCAGCCAGGAAGCTTAGAAAGAGAAAAAAAACAGTAAGTTAGAGCATGGGCCCATCAATCATAGCAATGTAGCAAGTTGGCAATCGCAGACTTGTGCGTATCAGCAAAAGTGACCTCTGAAGTCTAAAATTCCATATGAACTTTTAAATTGTCTGTCTTCAATGATAATCCACCACTAAAAATGTATCCAAGTTCATTGTGCGTGTTCAAGGTGAGCACTTTATAACCAAGTCCTCCCATAGTCTGAGTCACTTGCATTTGTGATACCAATCACATTAGCAGTAAGTGAAGACCAAGTGGCCCCACAGAGTACTTCACGATGGAGGCGTACAGCCATGGAAACAAAGAAAAGTGATGACAAAATTGCTCAATCACACACAAAAGGTAACATAGATATCCTGAATGTAAAATCTCATGTGCGCCGTCTGTCAACACTTCCTTCAGACCGTGAGTGAACAGATGCCGCGACACCCCTCAACACAACTCAGTAGCAATAGACACAGAAAGAAATGTCATTCACTATTTTGGACTGCAATGCCTATAATGATTATTGAAATGATTATAGAATTAAAACACAAGCAGTGAATGATGGGATGATGAATAATGCTATGGTCCATTGTGTTCAAATACAAGTCAGCCATTCAAATATTTATTTTTTAAATCATTTTTCAACTTTAATCTCCTAGATTAGTCATTTAATATCAGCAGAACAATATGTACTATTCATTGCATTAAGTGAGTGCTGCCGATTTGAACTTTGTTGGATGACTGAGAGTTTGACATATTGACCATCACGTGTCATATAACAATATCTCAGTCAATGACAGATCACAAATCTGGCCATAGTTCCTGAAGAACCCATAGTTCCCTAAGAGCTTAAACAGAAAGAACTATAGCTAATACCATTTACAATAGGTTTGAAGCAGTAAGGACAATGCCTTAGTTTTTAAACAACTTTATTGAGATATAATTTATATACCTCACGATTCACCCATTTGTACAAATCAATGGTTCTGCAATATTCACACAGTGACAAAGTTGCCTGGTGATGCATTTCTCAGAATGCATCCCCATCACCAAGCAACGCTTGCCTGTGCTTTCTAATAGATATGCCGTTGTATTGTTGTGTGTGAGTTATGAGGAGTGTATGCTTAGTTTACATTTGTAAATGTGTATGTAACTTCATAATAAAAATACTTTAAATCAATGCTGTTGTCTGTGAGGCTCTTTTCTTCCTTTTTATAGAAGACTATTAGTTACATAAGTTTGAGAAATCGTGAATGTATCATTTTCATTTTTTTTTTTTTTTGGAGAGGTTTTCGCTATAGGGCGCGTGCGCTCGCCAGAAAGACAGAAAGAGACAGAGAGACAGAAAGCGAGAAATCATCCTCCAGGGGGGATGGTCACACCGCAATCCCCTCTCCTCCATTCTCCTCTCGGGATCCTGGGCACACATGCACACGCGCCTGGTGTGAGTTTTAAGCCACTGGGTCCGGTACGCGAACCGCGGTCGACTACGTGAGAGTCCAGCGACATAGCCATTACGCTAACTGCTGGTTCCCTCATTTTCATTTTTATTCATCAAAATCATTCATCCTGGGGACCAGCAGATGGCATAATGGTTCACGTCGCTGGACTCCCATGTAGTCGACCTCAGTTTGAGTCCCAGACCCAGCAACTGAAAACTCACACTGGGCACATGTGTGTACATGCCTAAGATCCAGAGATACCTCTTGGTATTTAGAGAATAGAGAAGGGATTGCAGTGTGACTAGCCCCCCCTACAGGGTGATTTCTTGTTTTCTGTCTTTCTGTCTCTGCAGTGAGCACACGTGCTAGATAACAAAAAAATTCTCTCTAAAAAAATTAATCATGATTACTACCATGAGCCAATTACTGTCATCTGACCTAACATTACCTTGGAGTTCTCCTGTTCAAATGCACAGAGAATATGCATGAATGTTTATTTCTATATAGTGTTCTTGGTTTTTAAATGCATATTCACTATGCCTTAAGTTGTCATATCTTCATCTAAAGTATACTACATTTTTTTTTTGGAGAGGTTTTTGCTATAGGGCGCGTGTGCTTGTGAGACAGACAGAGACAGAGAGACAGAGAGACAGAGCGACAGAAAGCGAGAAATCACCCCCCAGGGGTCATGGCCACGCTGCAATCCCTTCTCCTCCATTCTCCTCTCAGGATCCAGGGCACGCACGCACACGCGCCTAGCGTGAGTTTAAGCCACCAGGTCTGGTACTCGAACCGCAGTCGACTACATGAGAGTCCAGTGACATAGCCATTATGCTAACTGCAGGTCCCAGTATACTACATTTTTAATACACTTCACAAATTTACACAGATTACATCATTGGATTGTAACAATAACTCTATGAAGTGTGCACTAATATCAGGTCAATTTTATTACCAGGGAATCTGAGACTCAAAGATGATAAGCTGTTCAAAGTTACACAGATAGGGACACAGCAAAGATTCAACCGAAGCAATGTGATTCCCTGTATGTTCTCATAGTTATCACATGTTGACACCTTCATTCTTTTGTAATAATTACACAGTGATTTTTTCCATGAGATAGTGAATCTCTGCAAAGTAAGAACAATGCCTTAATTTTTCAACAACTGGGACCAGCAGTTGGCATAATGGCTCTATCATTGGACTCCCATGGACTCACGGTTCGAGTCCCAGAGCTGGTGGCTTAAACTCACGCCAGGTGCGTTTGCATGTGTGTCCCAGATGCCAAGAGGAGAATGGAGAAGAAGGGATTGCAGCATGGCCATCTCCCTGGAGGGTAATTTCTCACTTTCTGTCTCTGTCCTTCTGGCAAGTACACACGCTCTATAGCAAAATTATCTCAAAAAAACTTTTTTCAACAACTTTATTGCAATACAATTAATATACCCTACAATTCATCCCTTTGTTTAACTCAGTGGTTTTTGTTATATTACAGTTGTTTAAGGTTTTTGCCATTGGCTATGTGTGCTCGCCGAAGAGGAGAGAACAAGAGAAAGACAGAGAGGAAAAGTGGGAAATTGCCCCCCAAGGAAGATGGTCATGCCGCAATCCCTTCTCCATTTTCTTCCTGGGATTTGCGGCATGCACACACACATACCTGGTGTGATTTTCAAGCCACCAGGTCCAAGGCTTGAACCATGATCAGCTAAGGAGAGTCTAGCCCCTCACCCACTATGCCACCTGCTGATCTCAATATTATAATTTTTTAATTGTCAAAGTATATGTATGCTCATCAGAGAGAGACAGAGATATACAGAGGGCAATGGAGAAAGCACTCCCTAGTGGGGTCATGGTCATGCTGGAATCCCTTCTCACCCCTCCCTCCCCAAAGCAGTCTGTGAGTTGACACTGACAGTTCTGCCCTCATCATTTGCTCAGTCCATACTGCCACCACTTTTCCACCCACCGCCGGGGCCAAGACATCACCATCCTCTCTCTCATGAACTATTTTACTCTTGTTCCCTATAGTGTATTGTCCATAAGTGATTCACCCAAGAGGTAAAACATACCAGGTCCACCTGTGCTTGAAATTCTTCCAGTGGCAGTTGGAATAAAATCCCAACTCCTCCCACTGGCTCACACAGCCTGTAAAACCTGACGTTAGCACCTTCTAACCTCATCCATTACGATCTTCACTCGCGCCTTCAACCCCACATCAAACTCTACTCCAGTCACACAATCCTTCCAGTTCATCATTCACTGCTTATTAACAGTTTATGACCATTGAGTTTGTAGTTCTCTCTGCCTGGGGTATTCCCTGCTACTTTTGCCTGTGTGACTCCTTTCATTAGCTAAGTCTCAGCTTAAATATCACAAGTTTGTGAAGGTCTTCTCTCACCTCCCCATGTAACCTGTACCAAGTTTCTCTCTATTAGATCATTCGACATTAATTCTCTGCATGGTGGTTATCATAAACCTGCTCACTTCTATTGGTTTGTTCTCCCTGATTCTAACCTCTACACACGTGTCTTGAATTTTAGTTGTAACTTCAGTGCCTCAAACAGTTTCTGATGCATCGGAGGCCCTCGAAAATAACTGCAAATACATGAACAAGAAATGAAGAAAAGTATTCAGGCAGAAGAAAATGGAAGGGGCATGAAGGATGGCAAAAGCAAAACAAAACAAAACAACAAAACAGCATGGTGGGAAGTTTGGAGCACACAGAGTAAGAGGAAATGGGGTGAAAAGGACAGCCAGGGAGCAAGAAGCCCAACCCATGTGGCCTTGGAGTGAGTTTAAAGCATTTTGTCTTCATTCACATAGTCATAAGAAGGCAGACAGATTGTTAAGTAGGAGGATGAGAAAAACATGATATGTTAATGATCTTGGGCTCAAACTGAAAGAACTTTAATAGAAAAAATATCCACTACTACAGCAATGGGCCCATCCTGGCATAGTCAGAGCAGAAATCCATTGCCCCACATTGGTTCATTTCTATACCCAAGAGACTGCTTCCCATGACACACACAGGCACCATCAGTTCCAACCTTGTAGTCATTAAAGGAACAACCCAAATACGAACTTTCTTTCACTCAGCAACTGCATCATGTTGCTCTCCAACTCAGGCCTGCCCCACCTACTATCTTCTCTGCATGCCAAGGTTTTCCATTCCCAACACAGTTGCCTAATTAACTCCTTTTTTTCCCTTTGTAGCTAGCTTAAACATTACTTCTCAGGGAAGTCTTCTTTGACCTCACCCTCTGCCCAACACATACTTCATACTATGTCAGGGCCCACTGTAATATGGTGTTGTAGCTGCCCAAACTATAGGTCCAAGAAATTGTGATTATTTATTTCATACCAATAATCACATTTCAGTACACAGTTGAAACTAGAAGTTGGTAGACTGCCCATCTGGCCTTCCAGATGTTCTACATAGTAGATGTGCAATATAGACAAACCATATAACCTCCTTGAGCCTCCTGCAGTTTTTTGTTTTGTTTTGTTTTGAGAGGTTTATGCTATAGGGCGCGTGCGCTCACCAGAAAGACAGAGAGACAGAGAGTCAGAAAGCGAGAAATGGCCCCCCAGGGGAGTTAGCCACACTGTAATCTCTTCTCCTCCATTCTCCTCTCGGGATTTTGGGCACACACATACATGCCTGTCATAAGTTTAAGCCACCACGTCCAGGATACGAACTGCTGTCAACTACATGGGAGTCCAGTGACATAGGCATTACACCAACTGCTGGTCCCCATCCTGCAGTTTTATCATCTGCAAACTAGAAATAATAATAGTCCCTGCTTCAATACATTTTAAGAATATTAAATAATGCAAGCAAAATCCCTAGCACACAGTTATGTGCTAAGTAAATGTTAACTGCCACCATTGTCATAGTCATTTCTAATTATACATTTATCTATTTGACTAATTAATACCACTCACCTCCACACCATTAGAAATGGAGCAATAAAGGCTTACCCCAACTGGGTAGAGGACCTGGTTCAAATCACAGTTCAGGGGAACCAGCAGTTAGCGTAATGGCTATGTCGCTGGACTCCCACGTAGTCGACCGCGGTTCGTGTCCCGGACCCGGTGGCTTAAAACTCACGCCGGGCGCGTGTGCGTGCGTGCCCAAGATCCCGAGAGGAGAATGGAGGAGAAGGGATTGCGGCGTGACCATCCCCCCTGGGGGGTGATTTCTCGCTTTCTGTCTCTATGTCTCTGTCTGTCTGGCGAGCACACACGCCCTACAGTGAAAATCTCTCAAAAAAAAAAGAAATCACAGTTCAGTAACTGCTGGTCGAATTGACGTATTTTTTTCAATCTGTCTGTTTTTGTGGGGTTTTTGGAGAGGATTTTTTGCTATAGAAATGCATGCACACTCACCAGAGACACAGAGAAAGTGAGAAATCACCACCACCACCCCCAGAGGGGATAGCCATGCTGCAATCCCTTCTTCTCTATTCTCTTCTTGGGATTTTGGGAATGCACATGTACATGCCTGGCGTGAGTTTCAAGCTGCTGGGTCCAGGACTCGAAACCCGGTTGATCATATGGGAGTCCAGCACCTTAACCACTTTGCCACCTGCTGTCTCCATACAGTCTGTTCTTGAATGCAGACTTAGTTACCCTGTTATAGTCTTTTGCTTGGCTATACCTGACCACACTGGGGTCTGTCCTTGCATGTTGAATATTACAGCCATGACTTTGAGTGAAAATTAAGGTCAAGGTTATCCAAGTACATTCAGAATACTATAGCCAAAGAACATAGACTTTGTAGCTTTTAAACAATAAATGTTCATGTCTCACAGTTCTGGAGTCTTCGCAGTCTAAAATCAAGGCCCTGGCAGCCATGCTATCTGGTGAGGGCTTACTTTCTCATAGACAGCTGTCCCCTCACTCTAACACTTCATATGAAAAAGAGATGAGGGGTCTCACATGGGCCTCTTTTTATAAGAGCACTGATCTCATTCATAAGGGGTGGGCACCCACAGCCTAGTCAGTTCCCAAAGGCCTCGCCTCCTAATGTCATCGCCTTGGAGGTGAGAATTTCACCATGAGATGGTTGTTGTGACACAGGCGTTCAGACCATACCACTGGACCCCCAACCTCCTGACCAACTGGTCACCTTATGTACAGTTTCCACAGTCATCATTTGTCCTACATGGGAATTCTTTTCTGTTCAGATTTTTTTCATCAATTCTAGCCATTGTCATCCCATTCACAGTATTCTCTATGTGCTTAAAGAAGTGTTCCAATGATTGCAAAATAACAGTGAAAGTACCAGGGTAATCTATGTATCTGACACTTAGAAGAAAAAAAAATTTTAATTTACTTTTACTTGTTATTATTACTATCATTTAGACTTTTTACCATAGGGCATATACGCTCACTGGAGAGAAACAAATAGAGACAGAGAGAGAGGGGAAGTGAGAAATCACTCCCCAGGGAGGATGACCATATTATTTTGTAATCATTGGAACATCTCTTTAAGTCTAAGCTAAACCATTTGTAAATCAGTCCACGTGCCCTTTTTCCCTGTTAAATCACAAGTCATATCTCATTCTTTTTTTTTTTTAGAGGCTTTTGCTATAGGGCGTGTGCACTTGCCAGACAGACAGAGACAGAGACAGAGACAGAAAGCGAGAACTCCCCCCCCCCCAAGCCACGCCGCAACCCCTTCTCCATTCTCCTCTCGGGATCTTGAGCACGCACGCACACGCACACGGCATAAGTTTTTTAAGCCACCGGATCTGGGACAGGAACCACAGTCGGCTACGTGGGAGTCCAGCGACATAGCCATTACGCCAACTGCTGGTCCCTCATTTCTCATTCTTTGACCACCACAGCACTTAACTCATCTTAGGGCCTCCTTCCCCCAACATGTACACACCATCTGGACCCAACCAATGTTGCAGTGCTGGGCTCTATGGCAATAAAAGAAAAAAAGAGATCGTGTCCACCAAGTTGGATCCAGGACTAGGAAACCCAAAGGCAATTGGACCAAGGGAGGGAAGCACATAGAGACTAAGGAGGTAAGACATAGGCTTGGAACATATAGTTAGGGAATAAAGCTCAAGAAGGAGATGCAGGGGAACCAGCAGTTAGCGTAATGGCTATGTCGCTGGACTCCCACGTAGTCGACCGCGGTTCGTGTCCTGGACCCGGTGGCTTAAAACTCACGCTGGGCGTGCCCAAGATCCCGAGAGGAGAATGGAGGAGAAGGGATTGCGGCGTGACCATCCCCCCTGGGGGGTGATTTCTCGCTTTCTGTCTCTATGTCTCTCTCTGTCTGTCTGGTGAGCGCACGCGCCCTACAGTGAAAATCTCTCCCAAAAAAAAAAAAAAAGAAGGAGATGCAGTAAGCTTTACCCAAGATGAAGCCACAATGGCTAAGTTGTTAGTTTATTTTATTCGATCTCTATACATCATTTAGCTTGTAGAGAGAATTTACCCAACATGAAATATACCCCAGACCAGTCTAGTTGAGAATACTGTACATGTTAGCATGAACAGAGAATAAGCCATGTTGCTGTCCAACAAATGTCTTACTTCTCTACTTTCCTCCCTAATTCAATGGCTAAGTTTTAACAAAGAGCCAGCTGCACTAGGGCTTGAAACAACCATAGCTAAGGGCAACAGTTTCTATTTGCTAACTACCTCTGGACAAAAATACAAATTGTTATGGTGCGCTGACCTCACAAAGAATGGGATAATAAATTACCCAGCCGACCATGGAACTATTTTCTGACACCCACTTCCTTATCAGAGAGTTAGCTCAGATTGCTAGATAAAAACCCCACTCCTCAGTTCCCCTTCAGCAAACCATTTCTGGGACCCCTCCCCGCTTGGGAGCTCTGTTCTTCCTTTTGTCTCTTAATTAACTCTCTTGCCATCCCCTCTCTGTGTCTGCATCTCTAATTCTTTGTGAACATGGGATATGACCCTGGACATCCCACAGTCCTGAATGTGGCACTGCCGTTGGATCTGACCACCCCAGTATGTTGCATTACTAATCCCTAGATTTAGTGTCCAGTTATGTAACTACTTCTTCTCATTCTTTTCATCTTCCCAACAAAGATGGTCTGGCTGAAGTGTCAGATGTTCATCCCAGTCTTTGCAAAGCTATCTCTGCTTCGGAATTGTCCCTGTTGTTATTCTCAGGAGTAAAGGACCGTGGGTTTACAGTGGGCCTATTCCTCCAAGCACACGGACCTCTCAGCTTGGAGTCAAGATCTCACTTTCTTCACAGAGACCTGTCTCTTCAGCTTTCCAATTGGCAAAAAAAAGAGATTACTCCTGCCAGGTTTCAGAAACTACAGTCATTTGGCATTGCAAATCACACTGTGTTTTGGTACAAGCTGCAGAAAGCTCTGGGGAGCCTGCTTAGAAGGAGACCAGCCAAAACATAGGGTTATGAGGGAGTAGGAGGGGTAATCTTTTTGATCCATGGTCAAATCCCACCACTGGCTCCTTTGAACAAGGGCTATCAAGTGAAGCCCTTTCATAATGAGCTGAGTGAAATTAGAGATTCCACTTACCTCTGCCTCTTAAAATTAGATAAGCCCTCCACATAGTAAGAGAATGAGTGGTGAAGTGTAGACAGCTCTTTCTGAGCTGGGTGATTTAGTGACACAGCTGTAGGGGGGCATGAAGGGTGTGACCTGGAAGGAGCCAGTGGACTGAGTATATAGCCCCTAGATTTGTGGTGCTGGGAAGAGCAATATTAGTTGGGAGGCGCAGGAAGGAGGTTTGCTGTTTCCCAAGCTTTGAGTTCTTTGCCACAGAGTCAGTGGGAAGTCTTTGAAAGATCCCTTTTCTCATTTCCCACCCAGAACCTGGCAAGACTTAGCTGATACAATGATCTAGGAACAGCCAAAATTCAGTTGCTGTTTGGCTTTCCAGTTCCAGGAAAACGTAAGCTGTCTGGTTTGGATTACTTTGCTCTTATCACATCAGGCTGTTCTTTGGGGGAAGCAGCTTCAGTTCCAAGAAACCTGTTTCACTTCTGCCCCCCTGCAGTCTTCTGGATCTTTACCTCCTCCCTCCACCCAGCCCATCTCTCATCATCTAACCCTTTATCCCATTTACTACCATATCAACTCCAAGAAATAAGCTGCTACAGATGTCTAATGAATATACCTAGAAACTATAAAGAGTAGAGTTTGGTCAGTGACTACAGCAGATGGCAGAATATTACTCCCTGTATCTTTGTCTTTTCTACTTTCCTCTGTCTAGACATCCTTCCTGTTTACCCTGTTAAAGGGATCACGAACCTGGATCTACCTTACAATCGTATCAGTAACTTGGTGGAAGTGCCTGGTGTGTTGCAAGTAAGACTCCTTGTGAGATTCTTGGTGGTCCACAGTCTGAAAGGCAGGACAAAACAAAACAACGACGAGCCCAGTTACGACGCTACAATGCCATTCCCTTGCATTTTCCACTTATGGAAGTGGATGAACCATTGAGCAGCAGCACTCTCTCTACTGTTCACAAGTGCCAGGATCTGGGATGTCCCTAGTCAAAGGGAACCAGCTAGATGACTGAGTCTTACCTGAATGTCGTTCAGTGAGACCTCGAGGATCCCCAAGTTCCTTTCTGTGAATTCTTATGACATGCACCTTCGTGACTTTTACTCCTTCTTTCTGTCTCCCTCACATTTTCTTTCTCCCCATCCTTTTTCCATTTTCCTCATCCTCTCCTCTTGCCCATAATGACTATGGTTGATGGGCCCTTCTCACTAGTGTGAGAAATAATTTCACCCAACATCTACTGAGGCCTTCCAAAAGGAAGCTTTAGCAAAGATCACCTCAATTCCATTCACGCCTCTGCCCTCCCATGTGGAAATCCAAAGTCTTCCTCAAACTTTCTGTTTAGTCAACTCTAGTTCTCAACTCCTGCTTCCACTGAGATAACCAGCCGTGCAGGTGGTTGATTCTGTGCCTGTTGTGCCATGTCTTTCTCTCTCAGAATCACTCAGAAGAAAACTTTGCACTTCAGAATTTAAAAATCAACTCTCACCAGGTGCAAACGAGTGAAGAGATACAGAAGCTTATGCTGGAACAACACACATGACTTTCAATTACATGCAGATATGCCTTTGTGTGAAATAATTGAAACATATTTGAATTGTTTTCATAGACTCCATGACTCCACAAGGATCCAGACTCACACTGTTCCCTTCTCAGACTCTTTCCATCTCTTCTCTTCACCAACTCCTTGTTCGATCAGTAATTACAAGGGCCATCTATTTAACAGGCCCTTCCCTAGAGGGTTGTTGATTTTTTTTTTTTAAAGGTTTTTGCTATAGGGAGCATGTGCTCACCAGAAAGACAGAGAGAGACAGAGAGACAGAAAGAGAAATCACCCCCCAGGGGCGATGGCCACCCTGCAATCCCTTCTCCTCCATTCTCCTCTCAGGATCTTGGGCATGCATGCACACGTGCCTGGCATGAGTTTAAGCCACTGGGTCTGGGACTCAAACCATGGTCACCTACATGGGAGTCCAGTGACATAGCCATTATGCCAACTGCTGGTCCTGGTTGCTGATTTTCTTTTAATTATAAATTGATAAATCATAGTTGTACATTTTTATAGAGTACAATCTCACTTTCATGCTTAATTATACACTATTTCGAAGATCTAGAACAGTACATAATGTAGTACCATGAGTGGCCAGCAGATGGCATAGCAGTTACATTGCTGAACTAACACATGACCAACTGTGGTTTGAGTCTGGGACTTGGCGGCTTAAAACTCATGCTGGGCACATGTGCGTGCCCAAGATCCCAGGAGCAGAATGGAAGAGAAGGGACTGTGGCATGGTCATCACCCTTAGAGGGTGATTTCTCACTTTCCTTCTCACTGTTTCTGTCTCTCTCTCCTTCAGCGAGTGCATGTGCCCTAAGGCAAAAACCTCTATTAAAAAATAATACCACTGATATCACTTTAAAGTTTAACGAGTTTAAGTAAGATATAATAGATGTTGAAATGAGGTCATTTTAGCTTCAGTATTCTCTCTCTGTCGTCCTGTCAGAAATAAAATGCTTTTGATACAGCTAAAGCCTGGCCTATCCTTTCCTTCCCTCCAAACCTTACTAGGGTAGCCAATATCTAACAGTTGTATCATTCCTGTGCATATTTTAGTGCTTTCATTATATGCGAACACTTATATAAACAATATATCATTGTTAGAGTGTTTAAAATGTGTGCTTAGGGCCAGCTAATGGTATGATGGTTAAGGCGGTTGAATCCCATATGGTCTGCTATGTGGTTTGTGTCCCAGACTCAGTGACTTGAAAAATATGCCAGGGGGTGTGAGTGTATGGCCAAAATCTCAAATGGAGATAGACTTGTAGTGTGATCATCCCCATTGAAGTTGTTTTCTGACTCTCCCACCTCTGTCTCTCTCAAGCGAGTACATGTACCCTCTAGCAAATAATTGCTTAGTGTATTGCAGTAAATGCTGAGAATGAGCTTTATAAGCAAAAGCAATATTGTTTTACCCAATTTCTGGTCTCATAACCTCAGGTCTACAGGAGGCCCAGCATGTTATAGGAACTCAGCAAACATCATCTGAATTAATTGCATGTGAGAAAATAATATCCTTCAAGTCATCAATTATCAAAGCATACCATCTTAAAAAGTAACCCAAGACAGGTAATATTTTGTGCAATTTTAACTTTTTTTTTGGCTTGGGGCCAGCAGGTGGTGTAGTGGTTAAGGCACTAGACTTCCACATGGCTGATCATGATTCAAGTCCCAGACCTGGTGACTTGAAATACTCCAGGCATATGTGCTCGTGTGCCCAAAATCCCAAGAGGAGAATGGAGAAGAGATTGTAGCATGGCCATCTCCTCTAGGGAGTGCTTTCTCACTTTCACTCTCTGGTGAGCACACATGCTCTATGGCAAAAAAGAAAAAGAAAAAGAAAAGAAAGAAAAAGGAAACTTAATTTTTTTTTCTTGGCCTCAGAAACTTCAGTGGCTACAAGTAACTCTCCCAACCTAGGTACATTCTTTCCTAGAAGAAGAAGGGCTTCATTAATGCCTCGTTAAGAGCTTCTATCTACAGGGCACAATACATCTCCCTTCATATGGTACACCGCATGACACCCTGATTTCAATGGGATCTCCTGAGAATGAAGTTCTCAGTTTATATCCTCCCTGTCCCAAAACTGTGACTTCCTGGAAAAGTACAACCTCTCCTCTTCTACCACCCTAAGTTCATCCCCTCAAATGCCAAGAGCACTGTGTGATGCCATTATCTCTGTAGCAGTCATGGACACCAGCATTCAGTTCAATGGGGTAGAGCCCCCATTAAGATTGAACAAGTTTAAATAAGATATAGTAGATATTGGGGCCAGCAGGTAGCATGGCGGTTAAGGTGCTGGATTCCCACATGACCAATTTGAGTCCTGGACCCAGTGGCTTGAAAATCACAACAAATAAATAGAAGAATAAATAAATAAATATTTAAATAAAAAAGATATAGTGGATATTAAACTGGTACCATTTTATTATAGCATCAGCTCTCTCTCTCCCTATCTCTCTCTCTCTCTCCTCAGAAATAAAAGTGTTGCATATGGCTAAAGTACAAATCTATCCCTTTTCTTCCCTCCCAACCTCCCTAGGGTTAGCTAGTATCTAAGAGTTGTTAGGTAAGTGATATAGTACACCAAATCTCTAAAAAGGATCTCCTCTATTCCTCCCCTAGTATAAGTCTAATGATGGATGAGTGAGTCCATTCTATTAAATCAACATAGGAAGATGTAACCTTTATATCATTAAGTTTGGAAACAAGAGGCAACTTTTTAGAAGGGCATAACTAGATCCACTTTCCCTTTCTTCTTTCTATCTCTCATAGGATAAAATTAGGGCCAACTGAGGCCAGCAAGTGACACAGTGGTTAGGGCACTGGATTCTCACATGGTCAACCAGTTTGAGTCCCTGACCCAGTGGTTTGAAACTCATGCCAGGTGCGTGTGAGTGTGTGCCCAAAATCCCAAGAGGAGAATGAAGGAGAAGGGACTGAGGTGTAGCCATCCCTTCTGGAGGGTGATCTCTCACTTTTTCTCTGTCTCTCTGATGCGTGCACGTGCCCTATAGCAAAAATATCTTTCTCCCCCGAAAAAAAAGTTAGATCCAACTAATCCCTCACAGTCTTCTGAAAGTTTAAAACGAAGTGATAATATCTGTCAAACCATACAAATCTGAGGAGAAAGAAACTATTACCAGTGAAACAAAACTATTGCTTTGAAACAGAGCCCATTGGCACTAACAGCATGTTTCCTGGGTGACCTTAAGTTCAAGGAATGAGAACACAGACTTTACTCCAAGACAAACTTGAGTTTGAATATTAGCTTTACCGACACTCTCCACATGACCTTAGGCAAAGTCTATTTTCAGCCATTCGCACATACCTCCTTCTGGATGCATATAACAAGTCACCCTTCTTTTCCTACCAGTTGGTTTATCACTCCTGCCCTGATTGTTGGTTCTCAGGCATAACTTGCCCTTTTCCACCTTTGGGCCTTGACATAGGCCATCTATCCTAACCTTCCCCATCCAAACATAACAATGTGGCCAAGGGAGCATGGGCTCTGGAGTCTAGGAGAACTGGATTCTATTTCTGGCTGTATCATTGTCGGAAATGTTAGATAATACACTTATCCTTGCTAAGCTTTAATTTCCTCATCTATAAAATGTGAATAACCGGATAAGAGTGGCTTCTGGTAACTCAATGAGCTGAGCTGCTACAGAAAACCTTCCTTCCCATATAAAACACATAGAAACACTGGAAAAAATAAAACAAAGAGAAAAAGTGAAAACATGTGGTCAAACTTATAAATAATAAAAAGAAAATTGCCAGGTCTCAGAGCAGGAGTTCAAAGTCAGAGTAGTGTAAGGAATGGGCCGACCACGCCCATTCAGAAATGCAGGACCTTTATTGGGAGCGCTCCCAGGTGAAGTTCTCTGGTCCGATAGGGTAAAGGGGGGTGGGGGGGACAGAGAAGTCGCATGCTAGGACGGGGTTTAGCGATTTGTATAAGGGTATAAGGAGGGGGAGTGTCTTAGAGGTAGGAACAACAGTCCATGCGTAAAGGTTTAGAGGGAGAGCAGACTGCTGTGTCACGTAAGGTCTGGTGACGTGTGCAGAGTAGAGTCCCATATGCAAAGTAGAGTGCCATGTGCAGAGTAGAGCGCATGTGCTACATCCAGGTTAGATCCCAGTGCAGTGCAGGTCTGATGACAGACTAGATCCAGGTTGCTTCAGCTGGCTGTGGTGTGGCATCCAATTCCCACACCCAAGCTGCCCAGGCCTCCAGCCTAACAGGTAGGCAAGGTCATATGAATGAAAACACTTCCATATTCTTCTCAGCAGTTCTATAGACCTAACTGCATCCTTCATTTCTTTCTGTCTGTGACCACACAAAGATCTCATCTCAAAGGCCAGTTTCTCAGTAAGTGCTCAGCCCTATCTGCTGAAGGATTCGAACATTTAGTCTTTTCTTCTCTCTCTTGGATCCTAAGGCATTTTTTTTTCTAGAAGATGGATGTGCTTGCCAGAGAGACATAGAGAAGGACAGAAGAAAGCACCCTCCATGAGAAATGGTGGTACTGCAATCTCTCCCCCATTTCAGGATTTGGGGCACACACACACACATATATGCCTGTCCCGCTTGTTTCTTAGACTGCCAGGCATAGGACTCAAATCACAGTGTTGGTCATGTGAGCTCTGACTTCCTCAGCTACCAGGACACAGAACTATCCTGTCACTCTATCCTGGAGTATTTCCTTTAATATATGTAAACACTATCTAGGATCTCTGACTAAAAACGAAACCAAAAAGCAAAACATTAGAACTCTCTTGAACTGTCATAACCCTCCAGCAGCTGCTCCTTTTTTCTGTTCTTTTTATTTGTTGAAGAATTGTTTACAAATGTTATGTCCACTTACTTATTCTTCACTTCTGTTTCATGTACTACAATCTGGGTTTCACCTCTACTATGACACAGAAATTGCTGTTGTATAAATACCAGAAGTCTCCGTGTTGCCGAATCCAGCTCACACACTGTCCTCATCTCAGTTGTTTCATAGTAGTACTCAACACTGTCAACCACTCCTGCCTCATTAGAACTCCCTCCTAAATTGGCTTTTGTGATGCTCTTCAGTCCCTGGTTTCATTATATCCCACTGACTACTTCTTGTCTCTCCTCTTAGCTCACGTTGCTCCTCTTTGACCGATACTTTCAATGCTAGCAGTCCTCCAACTCTAGCTGTCACACTCTCATCTTTGTACTCTTTCTCTGTCACCCAGTAGTTCTCAACAGGCCATGATTTTTGCCCCCTAGAGGACATGTCTTAACAACTAGAGACATTTTCGATTGCCACAACTGGGAGGATGTTACTGGCATCTAGAGGATAGAAGATAAACATACTGCTAAACACTGGTGGTTAGAGGTGTGATCCTACACTGCACAACACAGCCTCACCATCAGAGTGAGCTGGTCAGTTCTTGATAGTACTGACATTGAGAAACACTGCACACTCAGTCCCTTGGCTTTAGACTCTTGGTGGCAGAAAACAGGTATTATCTTCTGGTATCGACTTCTCCTTGTTTTGAGTAATAGAACTGACGCTTCACAGGTAGCATAAAACCATCTACTTATAGATGCTAGGTTCCAACTTTGTTGCAACTTGGTAACATCTGCAACTTCCAGGTCATTTTCTTCACATGCAAGCACCATCATTTCCCCTTTTTCTGAATGATGGAAAGCAGTTCTGGTGCTAGTGAGCTAATTTCAACTATACAGAAAAAAAAATTATAATATTCTAATGTATGATAAATGAATAAGATAAAGGTAAGTTGAACCTCTGAATAACCTCAAAGATGGATGTATACCTAATCTAGACCACATGCCTACCTCTGAACCATTACATACATGAGAAATAAATGTATCTTGGCTAATCCACTGTATTTGGAGTCCTCGGTCTTGAAATTTTAGTTGCTCTCCCAACTGACATGTCACCTATATGCTAATAGAGGAAAGTTTGTAATTATAGCCTTCAGCTTCTCTCTATACTATACTCCAGATTTATAAATTTTTGTTGGGACCATGCAGTTAACACAAACTGAGTATAAAAGAACTGCCCCTCATGCCTAAAAGCAAGGACTCGGCTGAGGAGAACTGTTAACAAAGTCAATGGTTTATGAGTTCTGGTCCTCCATTGTGTTGTTATACTGGCCTGCACTCAGTTTCTCTGCCATGGGCCTTATTGCTGTATCCCGGTACCCCATCAAGGCACCCCCAGCCTTACTATAACTTTTACAATAATCCTGAATGAATGCAGATCCACTAAGGTGGCAGCTGTGAACAGGAATTACTCCCATTAGATTTACCCCACCCTCCTGGAAAATGTCAATAAAGAATGTTACATTCACTTATCCTACTGGGGATTACATAGATAAGCATTAGAAAGGTTTAGCTAAAGCTACTAAATTAGTGAACCGATCTCAGTAGTTGGGAGGAGCTCAGGGACTCATCTACGAGGTGCTGATACCCCAAGAACCATGAGCCACCTTTGATCTCAGGACAAGGGAAGATTGCCATTCCCCAAGCCACAGCCATTGTATAGAATAGCACGTAGAGGGTCCCAAGTACACAGTAACCTTTAGGTCAGTCATTAAGCTGCTCACAAGACCACATTCCTTTCCCATGTAGACATTAGACTCACCGTCTTAGCTGTGGATTACCCCAGAGATAATATAGATATTCCACTTTAGTATATATTAACCTTGTCTTTACTTAACCAGACAGGACTTCTGTCTAAGTCTTTGTAACCAGCAATCTGCTGCCACCCTAGCCTGAGGCTGAAGTTCTCAAACTGGCCTGGGGCTCAAGTTCTCAAGCTGATCTGGGACTGAAGTTCTCAAGCTGGCCTGGGACTGAGGTTATTAAGATTCCTGGGAGCCCTCTCATCCAAAAGACCCTTCCCGGTAATCAAGATTTAAGGAAAAAATGTACCAGATAGATGACTTCCTCATTCTAAGGATTATGACTGTTTATACCTAAACAAAACAGACATCATG
>NW_006159921.1:4611168-4629910 GCF_000334495.1 Tupaia belangeri chinensis
CGGCAAATTTTCTCTCTACTTGATATCTGCTCTTTCCCAGAAATCTCAAACTTAAAATTTTCAAAATTGTTCTCAATAAGGAGATATTGGCTAATAGATTACAATCTCTCTCTTTGAAAGAAAAGGATTATTACATTTTATTTATTGTTGTTATTTTTAATTGGCCATAGGGCACATGTACTCACTAGACAGAGGCAAAGAGAGACAGAAAGGGAAGATGAGAAAACAAGCCTCCTGGTCTGGGATTTGAACCATGGTTGGCCATGTGGCACACCATCTGCTGGTCCCCAAAGTCTCTTCTTGAGGTGATAAAAACATTCTGGAATTACATAGTGGTGATGGTTGCACATTTTGGAAACACTAAAAGCCACTTTACTGCACAATGGCTAAAACAGTTCATGTTAGATGAATTTTATCCAAGTAAAAAATATGCAAAAATATCGATCTCTTGATTTAACCACTAAACCACTTCTCTCTCAGCCTTTTCTTCTCTTATTAAGTGGCTAGAAATTGCAAGTTTTCCTTGATTGTACTCTCTTGACATAAATCTATTCCTTCATTCTGATTCCAAAATAAAGATGACCCACCTACTTTATCATTGCTCATACTACCATTTCAGTCCAAGTCATTACCTTCTCTCTCCTGAACCCTTGTGAAGCCTCTGTACTAGGCTTCCTGCCTTCCCCCATCCTTCTCCAGTCTATATCTCATTGAGACATTAGAATAAATCATGCTTTTTTTAAAAAGAATTACTTATTTTATTTTATTTATTCATTCATTTTAATGTGGCCAGAGAAAGACACACACACACAGGGGCCATGGGGAGTGAGAAAGTAAGCCACCAGGTCCAGGACTCAAACTGTGGTCAGCCATGTGGGAGTGTCCAGTGGCTTAACCACCACGCCACCTGCTGATCTCCCAGAGTCAATCTTTGTAAAATAAAAATCAGATAATCTCATGTCTTACACAAAACTCTAATGTCATCCTAATGCCCTTAAAATAGAACTCACGCTTCTTACCCAGAGCCCGCAGAGAGGGGTACAATCTATTTCTTGATTCCATCTCTTTGTACAACTTCATCTTGGGCCACACTTTGTCTTTTCATTTGATGCCTAAGTCATCCCAATCTCCTTTCAGTCTCCTCACCCAAAGAAAACTGTTTCAGCCTCAGTACCTTCACTCACACTGTGCCTCTGTCCTCAGAACACGTAACCCCCACTCTCGGCATGGCTGACCCATCCCAGTCTGCAATTTAGTCTCTTCAGAGAGGCCTCCAGGGTTACACCAGGTAAGTGTCTTTCCTCTCCCCCTGGCTATTCTCTGTTAATGTGCCCTGATTACTTCCTTTCTAGAAGTTACCACACACATACATGAGGGCGTTTTCTTCTCCGTCTGGGTCCTGAGTGCAGAGATTCTAATTGTTTTATCCACTAACGCGTACTTAGTATTAATATTGCCAAGCACACAGTAGACATTCGAGATTGTATGAGTGCATGTGTGAGAATTGTTTATATGTCTTTCATTGAATGAAATGGCTCGTTGAGCTCAGGTTTACTCTAGATAGCGCCCCGTTAGTTCTAACCAGCTGAAAGTCAGTTAAGGGTGGCCTCCAATAGAAAAATGGTCCAAATGAAACTTGCTGAGACAATTGGACACAGCTGAGGGTGTGCGTGGGTGGGAAGAACAGGATGCCAACTGGAGAACATGGATCTCTGCTCAAACTGTCGCTCAGGTCCGGTAATATGAAAATGTAAAACAGGCCTGACACTTAGAAGCTAATTAAGATGTAAGTTGGAAGGGAAGGAAAGAAGGAAGAAAAGACAGATATGGAAGGAAGGGAAGAGAAGGAAAGAGAAAACTCAGAATCCTCTTGATGATTTTATTTTATACAATGAAGAGCAATGTATCACTGGGGAAGAGGAAAATCTGATGAAATACTTGGAAAACGGGTTGGAACTAAAGTGATTTGTGCTGGTCTTTAAGAAAGACCTTATTGAATATTTGGCCGCCAGTCCCAGTCCCTAATGACAAAAACTGTCTGTATATAAGTTATTCGTGTCTGTTTCTATCAAGAACAGCTCACACCCCTTTCCTCTTTGTCTCCCACTGCCTCTAAGAGTCCTTCCATACCTGCGGTCTCACCTGCCCCACCATTATGCAAGATTTCTTAAGCCTGGCTGGTTTCACCACTTGCCGACACTGGGCCTGGTACGCCAGTGTTTGATGTGTTTTACTGATTTCCTTCCAAAGGGCAGAAACATCTTGAGGATGACGATCATCAGAAATTAGCAGTATCCCCAGAGAGGTTACATACCAGGCCTTTGACATGAATATGACCATCACTCGGAAAAGCTGGTAAGGAAAGCCAGTAGTGGAGACAGCTGCTGTCCCCACTTTACACACTAGGAAAGTAAGGCTAAGAGAAGTTACGTACCTGGTCTCAGCCACACGGCTAATACGAGTCTGTGTCTGGTTCATCTGATTCAGAAGTACTTGATCTCTTGCTACATGTGGCCTCCCTCAGGTACAAGACAGAAATGTTTAGACAAATGAAGCTACCTCATTACAGCCAGAGTGATCTTTTTTCAAAAGGCAGACTGAATCACGTCATTCCCCTGCCGAAATGTTTCCTTTCTGCCTAGAGATTAGGCTTCTCCCTCTCCTGAGAACAGCAATCCCTCAGATTTAAATCCATGCTCAAACTCACATGCGTACACGTGTACACCCACAAACCCACATTTACGAAGTCACTTTAAAAACTTGGTGGAAAAAATGGAATTCAACTATGATTCTACCTTATTGTAAAATAATTTTGAAACCCATTCTTTTCTTTATGATACGCATTTCCCATGGACTTTTTGAAGGCCTCTCACACGCACATGCAGACACACACACATAGAAACACAACATTCAGAGGGTCAGCAGGTGGTATGGTGGTTAAGGGTGCTGGACTCCCACATGGCAGACCACAGTTCAAGTCCTGAACCTGGTGGCTTGCTCTCTCACTTTCCCTCTCTCTCTTTCTCTCTTGTTCTGTCCCTCTCTGTTCAAATTAAAATGAAATAAATGAATAAATAAGTGAAGTTAAATAAAATAATTAAAATAAAAACTCTAAATATCTCACTGCTTCTGTTAATTGATAAAATAAAATAATCTTTAAAAAAAAAAAAAGAAACACAACATTCAGAATTGTATTTAAATAACTACTTGTCTTCAACCTTTCCTATACCCCGAAACAGTAGTTTACCAGCTTCAGAATGTGCAGAGAGTATCTGAGAAGGTTGTTAAAATTTTTCATTCCCAGCCCCACCCTCAGAAATTCAGTGCCCATGGATCTGGGAAAGAGATCGCCAATCTGCATGCTAAGTGACTACTTGGAATGATTCTGATGCTGTGGTTCTGAGAGTCACATACTGAAAGGTAGTCCAGGCTGTAAGATTTTATGATTCTCTTGTCTTCCTCTTTGTAGCACTGTCATTCACCTTTCATTCATTTAACAAACATTGGTTCAGTATTCACCATATGCTAGGTATTTGCCTACACATTGCAGCAGAGCAGGGGGTGCAGCAGTAAATAAAACGAAGCCCTGCCCTGGTGAAACTGACAGCGTTACTGGACGTTTGGTGTATCAGGTAACAAGGAATAATAAAGTAAGGAGATAGTGATAAGGAACTACTGTAGTAGTATGTATTTAATATTTTCTCTTTAGAGTAAAGGGTTTCGTGGGTTTTCTCTACCTCTATGTCCCAATTACCAGGGAGCTTGCACTCAGTAAACATCTACTGAAGTAGGACTAGGGCTATTTTGCTGATGCTACAAGGAAGGACCTTCGCAGTGACTTTTATAATCAATGAGGTCATGATACCTAATACTGCCTCCTAAAGTAGCCTATTTCAAAGGAGAACTGAGAGGTTTGGAGCTAAAAAGCCTAAGTTTGATCACCAAAATAATTAAAAATAGAATAAAAAGAGTTCTGCTTAAAATCAAGATGGAGGTACAAGCGATCAGACTTACTCTTCCACAAACGATTTTAAAAATTGGACAAATAAGTATATGAAACCATGGTTTTCAGGCACTGGGCATGAACAGTGATCTCTGAGAGTCAAGATATAGACAGAGTAAGGGCATTTGCCCCGGCTTACTACCTAGAAAGAGCTTCTAGGCAGAAATGCAGGGAAGTAGAACCCAGGCAGGGCTCGGCCAACTCTGAGAATTCAGGGGAGACACCTGGTAGGTAAATATGGCTAGTGTTTGCAAGACAGGTCTCTAGCGAGACATGGGGTAAGAAACATATATATACATATGTATGAAAGTAGAAATGGAATATTATTGATGATAACATGCATGATTATTCTAGATGGGAAACCACATTTAGTATGTTGTGATGATGCTCAGGGAATGAATGTTAAGTAATTTTAAAAAATGTTGCAGGAGAAAAAAAAAAACAGTAAAACTGTTCGTATCGAAATTTTTTTTAAAATGCATATTTGATGACTGCAGTAAGCTATATAGCCCCAGCTGGGTACTACTTTAAAATAGGTTTATGCCTAAAGTCAGACTCGGGTTCATGTATAGGTATATATAAGCTGTGCTAGCTATTGGATATATTTAGACTAATTAAGTTCATTAGCAAATCAATTAAATGGGGGGGAAGGCATAGAAAGCAACCATGGATACCAGAGACAATGTGGGAGGAGGGTGGGACATGGCAGAGGGGAGGGATAGGGAATCAAGGATGGCAAAACGAAAAACAAAGTATACAAGACATAAGAATTGGAAAATTATTTGCTGATAACATGTATGTCGATGTGCTTGATTGAGCCAATACACAGTGTATTTTGGATGGAAAATCCATCTGTATGCTGTAATGATGTATAGCGAATTAATGTAAAAAATAAATAAATTTAAAGAGAAAAAAATAAGTGAATTTAAATAAAATAATTTAAAAAGAAAAAGGTCTGCTCAGAGAGAAAAACTGAGCTCCGAAAGTATTTAAAAGGTGTCCTTCAAAATTTTAGCCGAGTATTGACAAGCACATGCCTGTGAGGATACTGTATGTGACTGTGCAAAGAATGTCTCCAAAGCAGCAGGGAAGAACTGCTGGAACACAGCATCCCAGAATGCTTTGTGTTCCCACCCACCAGAGCAGAGCACCTTGTAACTCATGGTCTAACTGAGCGTTCAGAATAGTATTGCCCAATAATCAGGAAATTTAGCTCTAAATCAAAGACTGCTTTGGTCCTATATAAGAATGCTTAAAAGCAAGCCTCAAAAAGATCACACTACTGCTAGCATCTTAGAACAAGTCAAAAAATATTTATTAGAATATAAAAGCAACCATCACACAATGTCTGGTATCCAGTTGAAAATTACCAGGCATACAAAGAAACAAGGAAATATTACTTATATTGAGGAGAAAAAGTAATCAATAGAAACAGACACAAAAGATGGGATCAGCAGGTGGCGTGGCAGTTAAGGTGCTAGACACTCCCACATGGTTGACCACGGTTCAAGTACCCGACCTGGTGGCTTGCTTTCTCACTCCCCCACCCCGTGTCTCTCTCTGTCAAACTAAAAATAAATGAATGAATAAATTTAGAAAAAGAAACAGACACAAAAGATAATTTAATAAAATTAGTAGACAAAGACATTACAACATTTATTGAGTCTGGCAACTGTGATTGCGTCTCAGACCCAGTGGCTTGAAAATCACAGCGGGCAACAGCCATTGCAGTACATTGAGCTCGATAGAGATAGCACCAGAGAAAGTGAGAGCTGGATGGGCACTGGGTGACTCTTCCTCACAGAAGAAAAATAACTAACATAGGCACAGGAAATCCTAAGAAGCCAAGAGGAAAAATGTCATCATATGCATTTCTTGTGCAAACTTGCTGGAAGGAGCACAAGAAGAAGCACCCAGATGCTTCAGTCAACTTCTCAGAGTTTTCTAGGATTGTGGAAGACCATGTATGCTAAAAATAAAAAAGGGAAAGTTTGATGCTTCAGTCAACTTCTCAGAGTTTTCTAGGAGAGTGGAAGACCATGCATGCTAAAAAAAAAAGGAAAGTTTGGAAATATGGCAAAGGCAGACAAGGCCCGTTATGAAAAAGACATGAAAACCTATATCCTTCCTAAAGGGGAAATAAAAAAGTTCAAGGATCCCAGTGCACCCAAGAGGCCTCCTTTGGCCTTTTTTTTTTTTTTTTTTTCTTGTTCTGTTCTGAGTATTACCCAAAAATCAAAGGAGAACATTCTGGTTTATCCATTGGTGATATTGCAATGAAACTGGGAGAGATGTGGAATAACACTGCTGCAGATGGTAAACAGCCTTATGAAAAGAAGATTGCTAAGCTGAAGGAAAAATAAGGACAGGATATTGCTGAATATTGAGGTAAAGGAAAGCCTGATGCAGCAAAAAAGAGAGTTGTCAAGGCTGAAAAAGGCAAGAAAAAGAAGGAGGGAGATGAGGAAAATGAAGATGAGGAAGATGACGAGGATGAAGGTGAAAAAGATGATGATGAATAAGTTGGTTCTAGTACAGTTTTTTTTCCCTCTTCTGTAAAGCATTTAACACCCCCCCCCATACACAGCTCACTCCTTTTAAAGAAAAAAACTGAAATGTAAGGCTGTGTCAGATTTGTTTTTAAACTGTACAGTGTCTTTTTTTGTATAGTTAACACACTACCAAATGTGTCTTTAGATAGCCCTGTCCTGGTGGTATTTTCAATAGCCACTAACCTTGCCTGGTACAGTACAGGGGTTGTAAATTGGCATGGAAATTCAAAGCAGGTTCTTGTTGGTGCACAGGACAAGTTAGTTATATACGGGGATGGTAGTTTTTTTCATCTTCAGTTGTCTCTGATGCAGCTTTTGTGAAATAATTGTTCTGTAATTGAATACCACTCTGTAACTGCAACAACAACAACAAAGTCACTGCTGTTTTGTTGACATTCTGAATGCTTCTAAGTATATACAATTTTTTTATTAGTTAAAAAAGGTAAGAAAAGAAAATCATACATGTGCATGTGTGCCCAAGATTCCAGGAGGAGAATATAGGAGAAGGGATTGCAGCATGGCCATCCCCCCAGGGGGTGATTTCTCACTTTCCCTCTCTGTCTCTCTCTCTGGTGAGCACACATGCCCTAGAGCAAAGATCTAAAAAAAGAACAGTGATTATTAGTTATAGTTTGTATGCTAAAGACAGTAGAAGTAAAACTAATCATGGTTTGTAGAGATATGGAAGATATTTTCTTTTTTGTTTTTCTTTTTTTGAGAGGTTATTGCTATAGGGTGTGCTCGCCAGAAAGACACAGAGAGACAGAAAGGCAGAAAGTGAGAGATCCCCCCCCAGGGGGGATGGCCGCACCACAATCCCTTCTCCTCCATTCTCCTCTTGGGATCTTGGGCATGCACTCACATGTGCCCAGCATGAGTTTAAGCCACTGGGTCCAGGACTCGAACTGCAGTAGACTACATGGGAGTTCAGCGACATAGCCATTACTCTAACCGCTGGTCCCAGATATGGAAGATATTTTCTAAAGAGCCAAATTGATCTTCTATAGATACTATAATATCTAACATTGACTACTACTCTAAAATTTATGACAGATTACTCTGTGCAAAAATAAAATTAGTGAGCTTGAAGATATAATAATAGAAATTATCCAAAACAAAATGTTCATGCATACACAAAAGGTAGATAAAGACATAAAAAAAAGGTAGATAAAAACATACAAGAAAGAGCATTAATAACTTGTGAGACAACTTGAAGAGGCCAAATAACATATCTTTGGAATCTCTGAAGAGAGAAGAATTTAAAAACTTAAAAAAAAAAAATACTTGGAAAAAAATCGCCAAATTTTTTTTGGCAATGAAAATGAACACTATAACCCCACATAATTAAGAAGTTAAATAAACCCAAAGCACAAGAAATGCAAAAATAAGTAGATCAAAGTACATTATAATCAAGCTGCTTAAAATCAGTGATAAAAGAAGATCCTAAAAAGCATCCAGAGGAAAAAAGACACATTACATATGAAGCAATACAAATAAGATTAAAGACAGCCTATGGCATGATGGCTAAAGTGGCTAGATCTCACATAGCTGACTGCATTGCGTAGTTGGTGTCTCAGACCCAGAAGCTTGTATACATGCTGGGCTATATGTTTGTTTGTGCCTACCCCAAATCCCCAAATTAGGGAGATATGAGGGAGATAGGATTGTGGTGTGGCCATTCTCCATGGGGGGAGAGGATGCTTTCTCTCTCTCTCTTTCTCTCCTGTCTGTGTCTGCCGACAAGCTTAAGAGTAACACCTCTCTGGATGGTAATACTGTCAGCATCTGCCCTTGGGGCTTGGAAAGAGTTAGAGAAAAGAAAGAAAGAAGACACAGAATCAGAAGATGCAGGTGAACACAGACAAGCTGTGCTGCTCAGTCATACTGAGCTTTTTCATTTATACATTTGACCAGGCACAATGAACTGTTTGCAAGCTTTCAAGGATGCGGTTGAAGTTCTACAATTAGAGATAAGGACCTTAGTGTAGACATTTTTCGACCTTGTTACTATCATGTATGATCCTATTATGCATCATAGGGCAAGCCAGTTTACTTATGCTTTTCCTCTGCAACTCCGAGGAAGGCTGTCTGAGTATGTATCAAAGAGGATAATGTGTAAGT
This sequence comes from Tupaia belangeri chinensis, assembly GCF_000334495.1. Lineage (NCBI taxonomy): Eukaryota > Metazoa > Chordata > Mammalia > Scandentia > Tupaiidae > Tupaia > Tupaia belangeri. Next base: position 4,619,845 of record NW_006159921.1, read on the forward strand.
CATAAACATTATATAGAACAGGCATTGCATGACCTAGCCAGGGTCAGGATGTTTCCTGTTCCCCACATGGATCTTTCCACAGAGCTGCTGGCATCTAAGGTATGTGTCAGCCTGCTCCAGGGAGTATTTAGTGATAACTGCCTCCCGTATCTAGGCTGCATATCCTCACACTCTCTCTGGCAAGCACACATGCCCTTCGGCAAATTTAAAATTACATGTATAAATGAAAATAAAGCAGATTTATTTGACAACAATGTAAACTAGAATAACAACATCTTTAAATAATGAGAAGGTAAAGAAAAAAAAAAAAACAACTGCCAATGTTGAATTCTAAATCCAAAGTACCTTTCAGAAACAAAGGTAAAATGGACTTTTTCAGACTTACAAAAGATATGAGGTTATGGGGCCAGCAGGTGGTGTGGTGGTTGGGGACTCTGGACTCTCACATGGCCGATCACAGTTCGGGTCCCAGACCTGGCGGCTTACTTTGTCACTTTCTCTCTCTCCCTCACTCACTCACTCTGTCCCTCTCTGGTCAAATTAAAATAAGTAAATAAATAAATAAAGTTAAATAAAATAATTATTAAAAAAAGATATGAGGTTAATAACCAAAAGGCTATTTTAAGCAAAAACAAAAATGCAATATAGAATTTAAGACTTAGATAAAAGAAACATGTATACAAAGGTAGTACAAAGGTAGAGGATAAAATTGAAAGTATACTGCTGTAACCATATGTTTTTTTATTTTACTTATTTTTTTTTTAATTTGCTGTAGGGCACATGCACTCACCAGAGATAGAGACAAAGAAAGAAAGAAAGGGAAAGTGAAAAGCAAGCTACCAGGTCCAGGACTCAAACCATCATTGGCCATGTGGGAGTCCAGTGCCTTAACCACCATGCCACCTGTAAGCTTCTTATGCTATTTATGAAATGGTATATAAGCTTCATGCTGTAAGCTTCTTTTAATATTCATGAAGTGATATAATATTACCTGAAGTTAGTCTATGATAAGCTAAACATGTATACTGTAAACTGAAACACGCGTGTGCGTGCATGCCCAAGATCCCAAGAGGAGAATGGAGGAGAAGGGATTGCGACGTGGCCATCCCTCCTGGGGGGTGATTTCTCGCTTTCTGTCTCTCTGTCTCTGTCTGTCTGTCTGGAGAGCGCACGCGCCCTATAGCAAAAACCTCTCCAAAAAAAAAGAAATTATAATAGGATATAAAAGATATCAATAAAATACTGGAACTTGAAGGGTATTAAGTAGTGATTAACGGAACAGAGCTGATATAAATCTATCAGGGTAGGCCAACAAAATGCAAACGACTCATTAAACAGAACTGTTAGATTATAGGATTAGCTTTTTCATTTTTTTTTTTTAAGAGAGATTTTTGCTATAGGGCACGTGCACTTGCCAGAAGAGAGAGAAACAGGGAAACTGAGAATCCACTTGCTGGGCAGAATGGCCATGCCATAATCCCTTATCTTCCACTCTTCTCTCAGGATCTTGAGCATGTACACACATGTATGTACACCTACTGGCATGAGTTCTAAGTCTCCAGGTCCAGGACTCAAAACATGGTCAACTACATGGGAGTCCAGTGATGCAGCCATTACGCCATCTGATGGTCCCAGATTATAGGATTAAATAAAGGGGGAGTTTGGGACCAACAGGTGGCATGATGGCTAAGGCACTGGACTAGCAACATGGCAACCATGGTTCAAGTCCCTGACTGGTGGCTTGAAAATCACAGTGGGTGTGTGTACATACATGCCCAAAATCCCAGGAGGAAAATGGAGAAGTGATTGAGGCATGACCATCTTCCCTTTAGTGTGATTTCTCATTTCCTCTCATTTTCTCTCTGTTTCTCTCAGGTGAGTGCACAAGCCCTATGGCAAAAACCTAAAATAAATAAACCTCTGCACTATTCAGCAAGCTAGTTCACTATCCCTCCATCAGTTTAGCAAAAGCAGGACGTTTACTCTCTAGAGAAATTAACTAGTTCTCAGCTCTCTGCTAACACTTGGCTCCTCAACATTGGCAGTGAGACATAACACTCAGTCAGGAGATGGGAGGAGAAACTGAGAGTCAGGACGTTTGGAAAGTCCCCAACAAGTTAGTCAGGCCCATGCCCAATCTTCCCAACATGAAGTCAACAAGCCCCACCCAAACCCATAGAGATTCAACTTACTCTGAAGGAAAGAAATTTTTCTAAAAAGTAACTCAGAAGCAAATGCCCTGGCACTGAATGATTGAAGTACTGACATTAAATTATATCACTGGACCAAATGGCATGGAGGTTAATGTGGCTGGATCCCACATGGCTGAGTCCATGGTTCAAGACTTGGACCCAGTAATTTGAAAATCATGGCACATACACGTGTGTGTGCGTGTGTCCAAAATCCCAAGAGAAGAGTGGAGGGGAAGGGTTTGCAGCATCACCATCACCTTGGAGGTGTGTGTGGGGGGGTGATTTCTCAATTTCTCTCTCTCCCTCTTTGTCTCTCTCTGGTAAGTGCAGATACCCTATAGGAAAAACTTTAAAAAAAAAAAAAAAAAAGTATCTCCACTGAGCGTCCAGAATGATGAATTTTTTTTTAATAGGAAAAACTTTTAAAAAAAAAAAAAAAAGTATCTCCACTGAGAGTCCAGAATGATGAATTTTTTTTAAAAAGTCACACTAATACATATTATTGTAAAATTCAAATCCAGGGTAAAAGGCGAATAGAAAATATTATTAACCATATTAATATTAGACTTATAGGAACACTCAAACTAAATGAAAAGTAATATCTTCAAGATTCAGAGAAATAATCACTTTATATATAGAAATATTACTTATAAAGTTTTTAGAGAGATTTTTGCTATAGGGCACAATCACTCACTGGAAAGACAAAGAGACAGAAAGCAAGAAATCACCCCTCAAGGGGGATGGCCATGCTGCAATCCCTTCTCCCCCATTCTCTTCTTAGGATCTTGGGCACACATGCACATGTGCCCAGCATGAGTTTTAAACGGCCGTGTCTAGCACTCGAACCTCAGTTGACTCCATGGGAGCCCAGTGATGTAACCATTATGTCATTGACTGATCCCTTCTATATAGAATTCTATACACCTAAACTAAAATGTTTTCAGATTTCAAATAGTGTCCAAAAATGTTAATTGCCAAGCACCTTTTCTGAACAAGTGGTTTAAAAATATACTTTACAAAATGAAAAAGTAGCTCAAGAAAGAGGATCCACAAAACAGAAGACCCCATACAGGGAAAAAAAAAATGTTCTAGAATGAAGGTAAAGGGGAGTCCCAGACTATACACCGGTCATTAAGCCCAGAGATTTGTCAAGATTAGCACAGGAGTATAGATAGTCCTACAGGGGTGACTCTACAATAAAAAAAAAAAAAAAAAAAAAAACTATTTGGTTTTTTAAAAACTTTGTGTGCCTTGAAGAAAAAAAAAAAAAAAAAAAAAAAAAAACTATTGGATTATTTAAAGTCTTTGGTGTCCTGAGAGGAAACAGTCAACTCCAGCAGTGTATTAGAATTAATTAGTGATTAATTAATTAAATATACCTATATGGAGAGATGGACAGATAAAAAGTAAGACAAGCCTGCCAGTGGCATGGTGGTTAAAGCAGAAGAAGATTTAGCTCTATGTATATTAATGTCCCTGGCTTACACACATACATATACTTCTGCTAACTCTACTACTCTAATATTATAATTTGGGGATAAGCCAAAATTCTATATTAATAATATTGTGGCCATGCAAATATTATCACAGCTGTAGCTCAGAGGGCAGAGAAAACTGTGTACATTAAGTCAATCAATAAAATAATGTCTGAAATTGAAAAAAAATGAATACTTTTTAAGCATGTTTAGAAATATGAAGATAAGGGCCAGCAGGCAGTGTGGTGGTTAAGGTGCTAGACTGTCACACGGCCAGTTGCTGTTTGAGTCCAGACTCTGGTAGCTTGCTTTCTCTCTTTGTTGAGTGCATGTGGCCTGTGGCAAATTAAAAAATAATAATGATAAATAAAATTAGCAAAATATTTCTTAAAAAAAAAAGAAATGTGAAGATAAAATCTAGGAAAGTCAGCTAAAAGTTTATGCTTCTAGAGAGCATGACTCAATATTAGGGACCAAGACTCTTCTAGTTCTATATGAATTTTTAGAACATGACTCTGTTTTTAATAATATTTTTTTTCTTTCTCTTTTTTTTGGAGAGGATTTCGCTATAGGGCATGTGCGCTTGCCAGAAAGACAGAGAGAGACAGAGAGACAGAAAGTAACAAATCACCTCCCGGGGGGGATGGCCACGCTGCAATCCCTTCTCCTCCAGTCTCTTCTCGGGATCTTGGGCACACATGCACATGCGCCCGGCGTGAGTTTAAGCCACCAGGTCCAGGACTCGAACCACGGTTGACTAAAGGAGACCAGCAACTTAGCCATTACGCTAACTGCTGGTCCCTGTTTTTAATAATAATTTTAGTTAAAAATTTTTAAAGAATTATTTTATTTAACTTTATTTTATTTATTTATTTATTTATTTATGTATTTTAATTTGATGAGAGAAGAACAGAGTGAGAGAAAGAGGGAGAGGGAAAGTGAGAAAGTAATCCACCAGATCTGGGACTCGAACCACAGTCACCCATGTGGGAGTCCAGTGTCCTTAACCACCACACCACCTGCCGGCCCCCTGGTTAAAATTTAAAGCAAGTATATGGGACCAGCAGTTGGTGTAATGGCTATGTTGCTGGACTCTCATGTAGTCAACTGTGGTTCAAGTCCTGGACCCAGTGACTTAAACTCATGCTGGGTGTGTGTGTGTGCATGCCCAAGATCTCAAGAAGAGAATGGAGGAGAAGGGATTGTGGCATGGTCATTCCCCCTGGGGGGTGATTTCTCACTTTCTGTCTCTCTGTCTCTCTCTGTCTTTCTGGCAAGCACATGTGTCCTATAGCAAAAAGATTAGAAATAATAATAATAAAACAATTATAATCACCAAGGTGCTTAGTCTTCCCAGAAAACTTCCTTCTACTTTTCAGAAAATTGTTCTTCAAATTTAAAATAAAGGTACACTTGTGAACTAACTCATTCATTCTGCAAACTGAAAAAGCAAATTAATAAAATATGTATCTAAAACTTGTATAAACTACAACCTAGGAATTCAGAACTCTAACCCTCAGGCCATTTGGCCAAGGAAGGTTGGCACATTGCACTCACTTTTTTTTTTTCCATTTTCCTGTTTATCATCATGTTTCATTTCCCCAAATATTCGGAATTGAGAATGCATATTGGAATTTAGCATGGCCATCACTGGATCAGTAAAATCTCTTTAGTCATATTTCCTCTTTGTTCATTGTGAACAATGAGAAGAGAAAGGCTGAAAGAATATTGTGCACATACAAATCTATGAAACAGTTATAAATTTCTAATCCATAGCCTCGTTGTTCTTGGCGTATACGGTCATAGAGTGGGGAAAACAGAGTAAGAGGAATCTGGGGTCACGTGTTTGCATGGTTACAACACACAAAATTAATAGAACTGTAACCTTACAGATGTCTTAACAGTTTGTAATGCAGCACAGATTTACTCCAAATTAGAAAGCGCACATTTGTTGTTCTTCCCCCTGCAATTAAGAAAACTTAAACTTATTTTTCTGGCAAAATAATACAATTTTTAAGATAACTTTTTCTCTACTATTTAATCATCTGTGCTGTTGAGTTATGTACGGGTGAGTTGAGTTCTCCAGAACATTATTTAAAGAATTTATACTCAGGGGCTGAAAAATGCTAGGCCCGGGCCAGCCAGTGATGTGGTAGTTAAGGCAGCTGGATCCCACACGGCTGACGCTGTATGTAGCTCAAGTCCCCAACGATGTGGCTTAGAAACAAAATGCCAGGCATGGGTGTGCGTGACCAAAATCCCAGAAGAAGAAAAAAATGGAGAAAGGATGGCAGCCTCACCATCTCCTATGGAGGGCGTTTTTCCCCTGCCCCTCTCTCTGTCCCTCTCTGGCGCACGACTCTGACAAAAAATTTTTTACAAAAAGAAAAGAAAAATTCTAGTCTGAAAAAGTAAATTTCAGATGTTGGGGGAAAAGTAACTTAGAAACCAGCGAAACTATTATAGAAGTACTGTAACATGGTTTGTGTTAGTACTATTAATAGCAGGACATAATACAAAGAAGACTGGAATCTAGAATTTTAACCCTGGGTCTGCCTCTCATTTCGTCACTGGACAATGGCCTCGTCATTTCCCCTCTCTGTGCTTCAGATCTCGTCTGTAGAATTCTGGTTTGGGGCTCAGATGATCGCTCAAGTTTTTGTCAGGTTGTAAGAGAATATAAGTGACAAATTAGGAACCTAAGAAGGATTTCCACTTTCTCTACTGATGCGTCACTCAGATTGATTTATATCATTATCTGCAGGCACTTCTCCAAGGATCTGACCATCAGTTATAGCAGGAAATACGGTCATCTAATTTAAACTAACTCAGAAATATCATTGGCATGACTAGAAGCTGGGATGTATCTCAATTATCCCCACAAATTAAGGGTGTGGTATTAAAAATAATCCAAAACACTTCCACTCAACCTTGGGATCTATTATACTATTTGTTTTACAGCAGACTCAAATTAACATTTTGGTTTACTCAGACTGATTTTTAAATTTGTTGCCCTTAATTATATACTTAAATGATCTAGCCTAAAAATACACCTAGCTGGATAGGCAAGACACTGTCCTTAAATCCATCCTAGTCCTTGAATTGGTAAAGGACTGGGTTACACAGAGACCTAGTTTACATGGGAATAGAAGAGACCTTTGTGGTGTCTTCCCCGGGTCACAATTCCTTCTTCTCTGAGAACAGACCTCCTCTCTGATCCCCAAGGTCACTGGATGGAACCCTGGAAGCCAAATTTCAGTTACATCAGACCATTGCCTAGGACTCCTCCAACTGGACAGTGCCTGAGCACCTGAACCAAACGGAGCCAATCAGAGCCCCTCCTTGGGGATTTGTAAAGTGACAGAGAGGAAAGTCTTAATGTGGGTTCACTTATATGGAAACTATAGAAATTTGGGAACTAGGGCACAGTAATTATCTTAGGAGTAGATGAGTAACAGCTGGTTTGCAAAAACAGCTAGATAAAAAACATTTGCAGGGGGAACCAGCAGTTAGCGTAATGGCTATGTTGCTGGATTCCCACGTAGTCGACTGCGGTTCGTGTCCCGGACCCGGTGGCTTAAAACTCACGCCGGGCGCATGTGCGTGCGTGCCCAAGGTCCCAAGAGGAGAATGGAGGAGAAGGGATTGCGGCGTGACCATCCCCCCTGGGGAGTGATTTCTCGCTTTCTTTCTGTCTCTATGTCTCTCTCTGTCTGTCTGGCGAGCGCACGCGCCCTACAGTGAAACTCTCTCTCAAAAAAAAAAAAAAACATTTGCAGGGAAAAGTGGGCACAAAAAAATAAAGACTGTTTTCTGGATTCCTTGTGGCTGTCCATTCTCTTGAGTGACAGTTGTAATTCTATCATTGGCTTCCAAGACTCAATATTAATATATGTGTCATTTTATTAAATTCTCCTTTATTGAGTGAACTAATACAAACTTATTTTTATTATTATCGGCAAGAGAAATGTGGGTGTTAAACGGTCTTTTTAAAAACTGAATTGGGGGACCAGCAGTTGACGTGATGGCTATGTCCCTGGACTCCCATGTAGTCGACTGTGTTTCAAGACCTGGACCCGGTGGCTTAAACTCACGCCAGGCACATGTGCGTGCGTGCGTGCCCAAGATCCCAAGAGGAGAATGGAGAAGAAGGGATTGTAGCGTGACCATCCCCCCTGGGGGGTGATTTATCACTTTCTGTCTCTCTGCCTCTCTCTTTCTGGTGAGCACACGTGCCCTATAGCAAAAACATCTTAAAAAAAAAAAAAAGTGCCTAGCAAACAGGAATACTCAATTAATGTCAGCTGTTGCTATTACTGTTGTTAATCCTAAGGATTTCTTTTTAGCAAGCTAGCTCTGAGTGTCTCATTGTTACTATGTTGGACGGCTCGATATGTGAGGGCTCGGTCGTAAGCTGTGTTTGTTGCATTAAAAGTGCTCATGATCCAAAAATGAATCGGATGCTACCTGTAGGATTTATCAGCCCCATTCTTCCTTATTTAATAATGTCTTAAGTTATCCTAATTTAATGAATTACTTTTAGTAGAATTGAACTTGAATGTCTCAAAATTGTATCACTATATATATTCAGCTTTGATTACAGTTAAAAACTTGTTCAACACGTCACCAAAAATTTATAGTGTGTAGCCGTCCAACAATTTGATCGGGGGAGGTGGAAGGGAGTAAGAAAGCGAGCCACCAAGTCCAGGACTTGAACCACAGTTGGCCATGTGGGAGTCCAGTACTTTTAACCACCACACCACCTGCTGGCCCCAAAAGCAACTATTTCTGTGGATATCCAGAAGATAATCTGCTATGTAGAACCAAAGCAGATTGTGATCTCTTCTGTATATTTGCAGAGCAGCACCAGATTAGGGGAGATGTCATGCATGAAGAAAACTACGACTCATTGTATTGAACTGCCCTGTGAATGCTCACCCCACCCCAAGGCATAGGGGGTTATGGGAAATTAAGAGGGAAGTGAATTGCTTTGCAAAGAACTTTGACTCTGAGGGAACAACACAGGCAAGACAACACAAAGAGGACAGAGATAAGAAAATAGGCCCTTTGAGAAGGAAGGCCAGCCCCCCACAAAACCATGGAGATATTTCTTGTTGGAAGGAATGGCGGGTGAATTTTAGGACAATGATATCTAATATTCGGCTTTAAGTTTCTGCCTGTAGAGTGCTATGGCACAATCCCTCAGGATTATAAGCCTTAAGGAAAAGAGAAACAGTAACCAGAGGAAACAAGAGCAGTATTTAGGAAGCATACTAACATGTAGACAAAGACACATAAATTTCACAAAGATCCACGAGCAAACTTTTCCCAGAGAAATATCTACAGGGACTTTGGCATAAAGGTGGCCCTCAGACGGGGAGGGGATTTGGGGTCAACCACGTAACTAACACTTGGGTTTCCTAGAAATCATCTATTCCTGCACACTGAAGAAATACCTCTTTCAGAGACGGCAAATGTCTCCATGGATGTTATCTCATCTTTAGCTTTACCTCACCATTGTCTAGTTTGTTTAGCTCCCACTTGAGCTCTATTCCGGGCTATTGTGTCCTCTTCACTGATTATCACGGTTACATTTCACTTCTTAAACAATTACATCTACTTTAGCTCCTTGTTTACGTAAAACGGGGACTGTGTACTGATGACCAGTTGGGATAAAAGTCCATACAAAGTTGAGTTGGATTTAAAAGTAAAATAATAATTTAAAAAAAAAAAGAATTCTTGGGACAAGCAGTTGGCATAATGGCTATGTTGCTGGATTCCCATGTAGTCGACCATGGTTCAAGTCCCAGACCCAGCAGTTTAAATTCACGCCAGGAGCATGTGCGTGCATGCCCAAAATCCTGAGAAGAGAATGGGGGAAAAGGGATTGCGGTGTGGCCATCCCCCCTGGGTGTGATTTCTTGCTTCTGTCTCTGTCTGTCTCTCTCTCTCTCTCTGTCTGGTGAACGCACACGCCCTATAGCGAAAACCTCTCCAAAAAAAAATAGTAATTCTTTTAACTTTATTTATTGATCATTATTATTTTTATTTTGACCAGAGGGAGGCACAGAGAGAGGGAAAGTGAGAAAGACACAGAGAGAGAGAAAGGGAAATTGAAGCCTCCAGGTCTGGAACTCAAACTGTGGTCGGTCATGTGGGAATCCAACGCCCCTAACCATCAGACCACCTGCCAACCCCAGGAAACAATTATTTAAGTTTTTTTTTCCTTTTGACATTTATTTCTTTCAATATGTCAGCCAATACATAATCATATTTTATCAAGGCTGAAGGTTAAGGACCAAGAGAGTGAATAATTCCGTAAGTATTTATTGCTAACCCGTCACGTGACTGACGCGATTAGGAGGCAGGGCCACAGAGATGAATAATAAATCGTTACAA
>NW_006159921.1:4629920-4637245 GCF_000334495.1 Tupaia belangeri chinensis
GAAAGAGAAAGACAAAATGAGAGGCCACCTAACACAAGGATAAGACAGAATCAAAGGATTCTGACGTGGGGAGATGCAAAAACTTAAAAAGAAGGCAACAATTAGAGCACATTTTTAAGAATGTATGGGGGTCTGGGACCAGCAGTTGGTGTAATGGCTATGTCGCTGGACTGTCATGTAGTCGACCATGTTTGAGTCCCGGACCCGGTGGCTTAAACTCAAGCCGTGTGTGCCCAAGATCCCAAGAGGAGAATGGAGGAGAAGGGATTGTGGCGTGGCCATCCTTCCTGGGGGGAGATTTCTTGCTTTCTCTCTCTCTCTCTCTCTCTCTGTCTCTGTCTTTCTGGTGAGTGACGCGCCCTATAGCACAAGCCTCTCAAAAAAAAAAAAAATATATATATATATATATGGGAGTTCACCAGCCCAGCAGGAAGAGAAAGCACATACAAGGAAGTCAAGCGCACAAGCCCATGAAGCACCTACCATCGAAGCAAAGAGCAATGGAAGTGTGGGCACGTGAGAAAATTAAGAAAAAAAAGGGGAGGGGGGAAGGCAGGCAGTGATGGGGTTGTGCAGGTCCTTCCGTGACCGAGATATCGTGCAAACGTTGATAGAAATAGGGGAGATTGAGACCAGCAGATGGCATCATGATTACATCACTGGACTCCCACATAGTTGACGATGGTTTGAGTCCCAAGCCTGGTTTAAACTCACACATACCAGCCTAAAATTCTAGGTGGAGAATGGTGGAGAAGGGATTGCAGCATGGCTATCTACCCTGATGGGTGATTTCTCAGCTTCTCTCTATCTCTCCAGCGAGTGCATGCACCCTATAGCAAACATCTATTAAAAGAAAAAAAGAAAAGAAAAAAAAGGAAAGAAGAAATAGGTGAGATTAAGGAGATACGTTGCTTTAAAAGGATGGGTGGGAGGAGATGCAACTGGAATCTCGAAGTCCAGAAGGCCTAATTTACAGCAAATACGGTGTGGGGAGCAGGAAAATTAGATCATTGCGGTTGGAGAGGCCTGAATAGGGTATCTCTGCTTTATTCCGGTGGCTGGTTGCCAGAATCTAATGAAGGAAAGAAGGTCAAAAACCTTTTGCTAATATCCCCCCCATTCCCAAATGAAAAGTTCTGCATCCCAGTAATCCTTTCTGCTCTTCTGCATTTTTAACTGCCTCTAGAGAAGTCTGCATTAATTAGTTCTACATCCTCTTAGATCCCATCCCAATTGCTAAAAGGAAAACCTACCTCCACTAAGACTTCAATTGCCAAAGCAGGACTCTAGGGCCCAGTTATGGGGGAGAAGGGTCTGAGTTCCCAGAGCTGCACTGTTTTCACACCCTGAGCTGGATTGATTTGCCATCCTCATCTCCCCTGCCCCCTGACCTTTACCGCCTTGGGCAATCTCTAGAAAGCCAAACTGTGTTCCTATCCTCTTTACAATACAATCTACCCAAATGACCTTTCCCAAACCTCCAAGGCCTTTAGAGACCCTCGTGGGGGAGATTTGTAGAACTTTGTTGTTTTTAGATCAAACTTTCTCTTTTGTTTCTCTTTCCTCTCCCAGGCCTTAGGGAGATTTCTGCTTTCAGTTAGATGGTAAGCTCTCTGTTAAACACCTTAACCCCAAGGGATCTCTTATCTCTCAGTCTTTCATGAATGACGTTTGGAAACTTTCTCTTTCGTCCTAACAATAAGGCCAAGGATATAAACAGCAGAGAGGTGGAGGACTCAACTGCTACAGCTCAGCTATCTCTTAGGTCATAGACCGGGAAAGTCCTGACAAAGTTTTGTTTTTCTACGTAAAATGAGTCATGGCTTTCTGGACAACTCAATACCTAAGATAAGATAACTTATTTAGAAGAAAAGTGGAGTTTAAATATTTCATAAAATGTTTAATAGCAAAGTAGCTTTGTGTTGGGCAAAATCCAGCGGATCATTTGCAAAACTAGCTAGCTTTTTTTTAAAAAAGAATATCTTAAAGAATTATTTAATTTTATTTCTTCTTTTTCAATTTGACTAGAAGGAGAGACACACACACGGGGTGGGGGGGGGGGAACTGCCAGGCCAAGGATTCAGACCACAGTAGGCCATGTGGGAATCCAGTGTCTTAACCACTACACTACCTACCGACTCCCACAAACTAGCCTTTAAAAAAAAAATTAAGTATTCTGCTTTGTATCATTTCTGTATGAATATTCCCTGTCTTCAGAGGAAAACTGAAAATAATGATTCTTTCCAATGCTTTATATTTTTTATTCGGAATACATATCAACATCCATAAGTTATGTTTTAATACAATTTTAAATATGTATAAAAAGACCCAGAACAAACATCTGAAAGAATCCCCTGAAGGAAGAAATAAGGTCAATATAACCCAGAGAGGCTAAGTGACTTGCCCAAGGTCACACAGGCAGTTTATGGCAAAGCTTGAATTCTACCCTCATGTCCTTGTTCATCATCCCAAACTCTGTAAGAACTTTTTTTTTTTTTTACATGAAATTTCATTTTCAGGGCCATCAGCTGACATGATGATCAAGGTGATAAAGTCCAGCAAATCCCACATGGTCAACTGCAGTTTGAGTCCCGGACCTGGTGGGATGCCCTCTCATTTTCCCTTTCTCTTTCTGGGCAAATTTAAAATTAATAATAAATAAATCATTCTCTTTAAAAAGCACATTTGCTTCCAAGTACCTTAGCAGATAAAGCAAAAAACAAATACATTATAGGCTGAAGACTTCTTCGTATAATCTTACTGACCAGTGATGATAGCCTGGTTAGGAAACTATCAACGGTGAGGGGGCTGAGTCGTGAGTCACACGTGGAACTCACACGTGTCAGTTTTCATGTGCCTTGCACAGCGCTCTGCACTTGGATACTAATGAGGTAACAGTTCAGACTTGTAAGGGCTTTGCAGTCTAGACAGCAAAACACACTAAAATAATGGATCCTATGTGCTCTACTCCTGGGCAGGGAAACATTCTGGGTGATAGAAGAGATCGTTGAAAAGGGAACGGGACAAGGTAGCACTGTGACCAGCGGCTGCGAGTTTTCCAGACGAGGACAGGGCGGAGGGCGGCACCAGCACTCATTGGAAGACGCAGGAGGAGTTAGTATCAGACTTCTGGTTCAGCACAGGTGGAGCCTGGTTTCCACCACCTTTACTAGGTCGAATGCTTTCGGAGGTTACATACCAGGTTTTCCAACCTCATTTGGTAGTTCCCATCGCCAGGGATCTGTTCAGAGCGGGCCTGTTTTTGCTGACTAGAAAATGGCCTACCAAAGAAAATTCCTGCTCAGAGGGCGCCCTCTTCTGGAAGAGGTCACACATAGCACGTCTCACCGACAAGGAAAAATTATTTCTGATTAGAATTGCTTACAGCTTCATTCTCAGGCAAACCTACAAAGAAAACAACGATTTCCTCGACAGGTTACTGGAAATAGCCACAGACTGAGAAAAACAAGAGCCCACAGACCTAGTGAACTTAGGCCTTCAGGCCACTGTTTATAAAATTAGTGAACTGACTAAATGATCTTATTTTTCCTTTCTCTAACTTTCCTTGACCTCCAGAAACTATGGCCTCACTGGTTTTGTTTGTTTGTTTGTTTGCTTTTAAAAGAGATTTTTGCTTTAGGACCCATGTGCTCACTGGAAAGAGAGATAGAAAGTGAGAAATCAACTCCCTCCCTTCCTTCCCCCCCCCCCAGAGAACAGACATGACCATGACACAATCTCTTCTCCTCCGTTCTCCTCTCAAGATTTTGGACACACATGCACACGTGCCCATTGTGAGTTTTGAGGTTTATTTTGTTTTGTTTTTCGGAGAGGATTTTGCTATCGGGCGTGTACGCTTGCCAGAAAGAGAAAGATAGAGACAGAAAGTGAAAAATCACCCCCCGGGGGAATGGCCACACCACAATCCCTTCTCCTCCATTCTCCTCCCCAGGATCTTGGGCACGCACGCACACGCGCCTGGTGTGAGTTTAAGCCACCGGGTCCGGGGCTCAAACTGTGGTTGACTACATGGGAGTCCAGTGACATAGCCATTACACCAAATGCTGGTCCCCCCAGTGTGAGTTTTAAGTCACCAAGTCAGGACTCAAACTGTGATTGACTACATGGAAGTCTAGCGGAAAAACCTCTGAGTAAACCAAAGAATCCCCATGGGGGGCGGGGGGATATAGTCTCTGACTGTGGTAGCCTCAGTCTCTGAATTTTCCGTAGCATCACAGATAATTGGCCCAGACACTCGGACACTTTTCCGGCAAATTTAAAATTAATAATAAATAAATCATTCTCTTTAAAAAGCACATTTGCTTCCAAGTACCTTAGCAGATAAAGCAAAAAACAAATACATTATAGGCTGAAGACTTCTTCGTATAATCTTACTGACCAGTGATGATAGCCTGGTTAGGAAACTATCAACGGTGAGGGGGCTGAGTCGTGAGTCACACGTGGAACTCACACGTGTCAGTTTTCATGTGCCTTGCACAGCGCTCTGCACTTGGATACTAATGAGGTAACAGTTCAGACTTGTAAGGGCTTTGCAGTCTAGACAGCAAAACACACTAAAATAATGGATCCTATGTGCTCTACTCCTGGGCAGGGAAACATTCTGGGTGATAGAAGAGATCGTTGAAAAGGGAACGGGACAAGGTAGCACTGTGACCAGCGGCTGCGAGTTTTCCAGACGAGGACAGGGCGGAGGGCGGCACCAGCACTCATTGGAAGACGCAGGAGGAGTTAGTATCAGACTTCTGGTTCAGCACAGGTGGAGCCTGGTTTCCACCACCTTTACTAGGTCGAATGCTTTCGGAGGTTACATACCAGGTTTTCCAACCTCATTTGGTAGTTCCCATCGCCAGGGATCTGTTCAGAGCGGGCCTGTTTTTGCTGACTAGAAAATGGCCTACCAAAGAAAATTCCTGCTCAGAGGGCGCCCTCTTCTGGAAGAGGTCACACATAGCACGTCTCACCGACAAGGAAAAATTATTTCTGATTAGAATTGCTTACAGCTTCATTCTCAGGCAAACCTACAAAGAAAACAACGATTTCCTCGACAGGTTACTGGAAATAGCCACAGACTGAGAAAAACAAGAGCCCACAGACCTAGTGAACTTAGGCCTTCAGGCCACTGTTTATAAAATTAGTGAACTGACTAAATGATCTTATTTTTCCTTTCTCTAACTTTCCTTGACCTCCAGAAACTATGGCCTCACTGGTTTTGTTTGTTTGTTTGTTTGCTTTTAAAAGAGATTTTTGCTTTAGGACCCATGTGCTCACTGGAAAGAGAGATAGAAAGTGAGAAATCAACTCCCTCCCTTCCTTCCCACCCCCCCAGAGAACAGACATGACCATGACACAATCTCTTCTCCTCCGTTCTCCTCTCAAGATTTTGGACACACATGCACACGTGCCCATTGTGAGTTTTGAGGTTTATTTTGTTTTGTTTTTCGGAGAGGATTTTGCTATAGGGCGTGTACGCTTGCCAGAAAGAGAAAGACAGAGACAGAAAGTGAAAAATCACCCCCCGGGGGAATGGCCACACCACAATCCCTTCTCCTCCATTCTCCTCCCCAGGATCTTGGGCACGCACGCACACGCGCCTGGTGTGAGTTTAAGCCACCGGGTCCGGGGCTCAAACTGTGGTTGACTACATGGGAGTCCAGTGACATAGCCATTACACCAAATGCTGGTCCCCCCAGTGTGAGTTTTAAGTCACCAAGTCAGGACTCAAACTGTGATTGACTACATGGAAGTCTAGCGGAAAAACCTCTGAGTAAACCAAAGAATCCCCATGGGGGGCGGGGGGATATAGTCTCTGACTGTGGTAGCCTCAGTCTCTGAATTTTCCGTAGCATCACAGATAATTGGCCCAGACACTCGGACACTTTTCCCTTTTCTTCTCACTTTTTTTTTTTTTTTTTTTGAGAGATTTTTCCTATAGGACACATGTGCTCGCTGGAAAGACAGAGAGACAAAGAGACCGAAAGCTAGACATCACCTCCCCAGGGGGGATGGCCTTGCTGCAAACCCTTTTTCTCTGTTCTCCTCTCAGGATGTTGACCATGCACGCACACGCACCCAGCATGTTTCAAGCCACCAGGTCCAGGACTCGAACCATGGGAGTCCAGCAACATAACCATTACACCATCTGCTGGTCCCTCTTCTCACGTTTTTAGCAGTAACAGGCCTACTTGAAGATGTAAGTAAAGGGAATTCATACAGCAGAATCACAATACAGTTTTACACACCCTCACCACCACTTTAAACTACAAATCAGACAAACGACAAACTTTTTGAGTGCATTATGGAATTCAAAGGACATCTCCTTCCCAAACTATTTTATTTTTCAGACTTGAAATGAAAGTTTAAATGTACAGAGGGTCAGCCAACTCAGGAGAGTAGAGGTGACCTCTAGGGCTTGCTGGTATCCTATGATTTGGAAATGCTCCCGGATATTCCGCAAGCAAATTATTAGGGGGGAAAACAGTTCCTGGAAATGTAGGAGACAGAGCGCAAGAGGGGAGGGAACAGCTGGCATAACTGAGTGGTCACA
Source organism: Tupaia belangeri chinensis (assembly GCF_000334495.1). Taxonomy (NCBI): domain Eukaryota; kingdom Metazoa; phylum Chordata; class Mammalia; order Scandentia; family Tupaiidae; genus Tupaia; species Tupaia belangeri. The sequence goes on from NW_006159921.1 coordinate 4,636,486, forward strand.
TGGGGGAAACGTCTTTTTTTTTTTTTTTTCAGTTGTTGACCAAAGAATGTCACTGGTGATATTAAAAAAAAAATGGAAAATGAGGGAAAACTCCATTATCATCCAAAAGCCATTATGGTCCATTCTCTGCTCCTGATAGAAGGAAAATTGAAACATAAACCCTTAGACTTACACTGGGTCGTGGTCTCTTGGTGCCCTCTACTGGCGGGAAGGTGGGCTGCAGCTGTCTGCAGTGACCCAGAAATAGGTGGCGGCCGAGACTCAATAAATAATTGTTAAATTATAAGAAGGAAAGAAGGCTGGGACTCGAACCACAATTGGCCACATGGGAGTCCAGTGACGTAGCCATAATGCCATCTGCTGGTTCCTTGGCTTGGCTCTTTTAAATAAGAAGCCAGGTATGCATGGATAAAGGAATTGAAAATAAAATCTTTTAGAGAGATTTTTGCTTTAGGGCATGTGCATATTCGCTGGAGACACAGAGAGGCAAAAGGCAAGTAGTCACTCCCCCCTGCCCCCAGGAGGGATGACCAGGCCACAACACCTTCTCCTCCACTCTCCACACACACACACCCGGCAGGAGTTTCAAGCCACCAGGTCCAGGACTCAAACCGCAGCAGACTTTGTGGGAGAGTCCAGAGATGTAACCATTATGCCATCTGCTGGTTCCAGGAATTTTCAGTTTTTGAAAATATTTTTATTTAAACTTTTTTTTTTTGGAGAGGTTTTTTCTTTAGCGATTTGGTTGTCTTCACAAAAC
>NW_006159921.1:4637263-4640958 GCF_000334495.1 Tupaia belangeri chinensis
GTAGAAAACCAAAAATTCCCCCCCCCCCCCCCCTCAGGGGGGATGGCCACGCTGCAATCCCTTCTCCTCCATTTTCTTCTCAGGATCTTGGGCACGCACACACACGCGCCGGGTCCGGGACTCGAACCGCAGTCGACTACATGAGAGTTCAGCAACATAGCCATTATGCTAACTGCTGGTCCCTTGTTTTGTTTTGTTTTCCATAGGGCATGTGCTCTTGCCCACTGGAAAGATAGGGAGAGTGAGAAATCACTCCCACAGGGTGGATAGCCATGCCACAATCCTCCATTCTCCTGGGATTCGGGGTACACATGCACACCTGCATGGTGTGATTTTTCAAGCCACCCAATATGAGACTCAAACCACCACCCTCTCTCTCTCTGTGTCCCTCTCTGATCAAATTAAAATAAAGAAAGTTAAATAAAATAACTCTAAAAAAAAAGAAGAAGAAGAAAGAAAAACACACTGGGTACGTGTGTGTATGTCCAAAACCCCAAGATGAGAATGGAGAAGACTGCAACATGGCTAACCCCCCAGGGGGTGCTTTCTCATCCCCCCACCCATCTTTCTCTGCTGAGTACATATGCCCAAGAGTACATTTTTTAAAAAAGAACAGATCATAAGTCAAGATGAATTGAACCAACACCTTTAATGTTACCTTACTACATGTGAAAGAAAGGGTGCTAGCTGATGACTGAGAGTATTTGTCTGTTTTTAAGGTTTTCGCCATAGGGCATGTGTGCTCGTCGGACAGAGAGACAGACAGATACAGAGAGAAAGAAAGTGAGATATCACCCACCAGAATGAGCACACCACAATTCCCTCTCCTCCATTATCCTTTTGGGATTTGGGGCACGCACACACATGCACTTGGCATGAGTTTCAAGCCACCAGGTCTAGGACTCGAACTACAGTGGCCATGTGGGTGTCCAGCACCTTAGTCACCACATCACCTGCTGGCCCCAACTGAGAGGTATTTTAAGTTGATACTTAAAATTTACACTCCGTGGGAACCAGCAGTTGGTGGAATGGCTATGTCACTGGACTCCCATGCAGTGGACCGTGGTTGAGTCCTGGACCTGGTGGCTTAAACTCACGCCGAGCGCGTGTGCGTGCGTGCCCAAGATCCCAAGAGGAGACTAGAGGAGAAGGGATTGCGGTGTGGCCATCTCCCCTGGGGGGCTAATATCTGGCTTTCTGTCTCTCTGTCTCTCTCTGTCTTTCTGGCACACACTCATGCCCTATAGCAAAAACTCCAAAAAAAAATTTACACTCCATGATAAATACTTGATTTGGTATCAGAGTGATTGAAAATGTTCCGTTTTCCTCAGCAGATGTCTTGATAGTTACTAGAATGTATCAGCATGTAGACCAGGCTGGAGCAACAAATAGTCCTTCCGCAGTTTTTGTTTGTTCTGCTTATGTGACAGTCTAAGGGCATATTCCTACACCACAGGCAGCTCTGCAGACAGAGATCCAGGGACCTGGGCTTCTTCCACTTGTGGCTCTGTCATCCTACAGAACCTCGTCCTCATCTTCATCCAGTCAGTGAGAGAGACAGACCCAGAAAGAGCATCCAACAATTGCGCTCACATCCCACAGCTAAAGCTGTCACAAGGCTCCACCGCCCCGCGGAGGATGCTGGGAAGTGTGGTTCCGCTGTGATCCCAAGAAGGACACCGATGTTGGCAGACACGCGAATTTTAGTCTATGGCTATGGAGCTAAGAGGTCAATCTGTGCTCTCTCTTCTGACAACTCAACCTATTCAAATCCCTCAATATAAATCCTTTGTATGAGCCCATCAGAACACTTTTAAATCATAACCCTAATATTTATAAATTATGTTATTTTGGACAAGCTACATAGTATTTCCCTCATTTGTGAAATAGGGATAATACCAGGACTTACCTTACCATGACACTGTAAGGATTAAACGTGTCATATACATCATGCATTCAGTACTGCACTAGCTTTTCATTAGAATGACTGCCTTTACGGCCTGCCTTTAGGGCAGCTCCAGGCCTTGACCCAGCAGCTTGAGAAACACTGGGCATGTGTGTGTGCCCCCAAATCCCGAAAAGAGAGAGAGCGATGGAAGAGAAGAGATGCATGCAGCGTGATTACTCCCAATGAGGGCTTTCTCACGTTCTCTCTCTCTCTGTCTCTTGCAAACGCAACATGCAGTTTGGCAAAAGTTTGTTTTGTTTTGTTTTCTTTTAATACTCTAGATGTTTTTCTTTACATCGGGAATTTTGGAAGTAGTATGATAAAGTAGGAATGGGGGGATTGGTTACATTGGAAGCATTTACAGTTCTTTGTTCTAAAGGAATAAAAAAAAATAAACAAACCTTATACAAACATGGACACTTGCTGGAGAGAAACAGAGAGGAAGATCAGCCCCCAAGCAGATGGCCATATCGAAATCCCTTCTCCTCCATTATCCTCTTGGGATTTGGGGCATGCACACTCATGTGCCGGGCATCATTTCAAAGCTGCAGGGTCAGACAGGAACTGCACAGTCGACCACATGAAATCCAGCTTTCTTAACCACTGTGCCCCCCAGCTGACCCTGCAGATTCATTGTTTATATCCTTATGGATGTGACCAAAATCTCAGGCTCATCGTTCACTGCAGCTTAGGCCAGCTGTAGACTGTAAGTCTTCCAGGAGGCTGACCACAGTCTGAACCCTGGCCTAGAGGTTTCAAACATGCCGGGTACATGTAGATGCATGCCCCGAATCCCAGGGTGGAGGAATGGAGAAAGAATTGTAGCTGACCATGCTTCACTGAGATGCTTTCTCTCTCTGCTCTTCTGTGGCTTTGTCTCCCTCCTGCAAAAGTGACCACATGGCCCCTGACAATTATAACAATAAAAATAAATGAACCGTGCATTCCACAGACTGTTCAGAAAGAACTGCTTTTTTCCCCCTCTCCAAGGTTGAACTGAACAAAACAAAAATGTACAAGATTACCAAAAGCAACAGATCCTCTACTTAAAAAAACAGAAAGTAACCACATTTACCACACTTACCACACTTTTGTTATTTTTTTAGTTACTTTTATTGTAACCTTTGTTACTTTTTTCCTAATTTAAAAGCCAATAACCGCCAAGTGGTTCTCAGCATTAACCTGTTCGTTTCTGGGTGCAGACAGACCTGAATACAGTAGTTAGGAAAGGCTCCAACTCAGCCCCAAAAGCGCCCTTCATGTTCGCACTCACGTGAGTAACCAGCAGCGGACCAGTGAACCCACCTGTTAACTTTGGCAATTTAAGAACTTATGGGTCGATTTTTCTTTTTTAAATCTCACCCACAGGCGTGTCATATTTAAAACTAGAAAATTGCCGTGACGGCACAGGTACACGCCCTTTCTCCTCGACTAATCCGGAAGTGTCAGTGGCTTTTAGACAATAGCTTCTGATTGGCTGTCAGCCGGCAATAGGTTAATTAAGAACGTGACGTCTTAGTTTCTTTAAGAAACTAAGAACTCTCCAAAGTATTCAGAATTTCTTTTTTAGAAAGTTGTATAAAAAGCTTGAAAATGCATTTGCATTTACGTAATATTTATAAAAGAGAGTAATGCAAAAATTAAAAATTAAAAAAAACTCACCACCAGTGAAAAATGTGAGGATTTGACGGACTCGGCAGAGGCCACGGCTTCAGGGTTAAGACTATACTTTCAGGGATCATTTCTA
>NW_006159921.1:4643013-4643392 GCF_000334495.1 Tupaia belangeri chinensis
AGGGAGAGGACGCAGTCTGAGTGGTTTTCGTGATTAATTGTCTTCAAGAATAGATCCAGTTTCCTTGTGGTAAGCTGGGAGGTCTATGAGACTCCTAGAAGTGCTTTTTGGGATTTTCTCTGCACTTCTGACGAGGAGATAGCTGAATTTAGGAAGCTTAGGTAGTAAGCCCCAGTTAGTTTGAAGTGGGTATACAGTTTAGTGTGCTAAAACATTGGTTGTTTACAAGTTTCTAGCGGGACCTGTCATCTTTCAGAATGATGTAGAAAGAATAATGTGTAAAGAACTAAAGGAAAGGCAAGAAAGAAGTCATATGGAAATAAATGTGATAGAAATATGTTTAAAATGGAGATATGGAAATAAATGTGGTAGAAACATG
>NW_006159921.1:4643503-4675901 GCF_000334495.1 Tupaia belangeri chinensis
TAAGACTATACTTTCAGGGATCATTTCTATAGTTCGTTACTAGAGAAGTTTCTCTGATCGTGTAGAGCACCGAAAACCACGAGGAGGAGGCGCAGTGTTCTCTCCTGAGCGTGAAGTCGGCTCTTGGTGTCGCTTTGCTGCGACTGCCTTTTGCCATTGATGATCGTTCTTCCCTCCCGCAAGGGAGGGTGAGAGGGAGAGGACGCAGTCTGAGTGGTCTTCGTGATTAATTGTCTCAAAGAATAGGATATGTTTCCTTGTGGTAAACTGGGAGGTCTATGAGACTACTAGAAGTGCTTTTTGGAATTTTCTCTGTACTTCTGATGATGAGATAGCTGAGTTTAGGAAGCTTAGGTAATAAGCCCCAGTTAGTTTGAAGTAGGTATATAGTTTAGTATGCTAAAACATAAAATTGGTTGTTTACAAGTTTCTAGCGGGACTTGTCATCTTTCAGAATGATGTAGAAAGAATAATGTGTAAAGAACTAAAGGAAAGGCAAGAAAGAAGTCATATGGAAATAAATGTGGTAGAAACATGTTTAAAATGGAGAGAAGGAAAGACAGGATGCAGGAAAAAGATCCAAGAGGCACAAGCAGCATCTCAAGAAAGTGTAGAGTTTAGAGAGGTTAATTATGCTTCAGTAATAAGGCAGGTAGAAAGATCTAGAATCCTAACTTTTCAAAATAAGAGTTTCCCAAGAAGATTCTAATAAAATAATTTTTCAAAAACAAGCAACTGTATCTAGAAGAATCACAAATTAGAGAGACTGATGAAAAGTTAACTACTGTCAGACTCAATCAACAGTCTTACCAGAAAACCATTCCTAGAGTCACCTCATGCTGAAAGTCCTGATTGTAGTTTAGCACACAATAGAACCCTTTTATTTAACTTTATTTATTTATTTTAATTTGACCAGAGAGAGTGAGAGCAAGAGAGTGAAAGTGAAAAGCAAGCTGCCAGGTCTGGGGCTCAAAACCTGGGAGTCCGGCACCCTTAACCACCACGCAACCTGCCAGCCCTCAGAAATCTTATTTCAAGAGAAACTTCAGTATTTCCTACCTCAATCTCATGGCCTATCAGATAACAGCATAGAGACTAACTACTTGTTCCAAACATGGAGTAAATTGGAAAGAAGTATAACTAGAAAACTAAGAGAAGCTACTCTCAGAATTGCATATGTATCCTGCAGAGCTTTGTCTTCAAGGTCTACTGATGAGTCAAACTGAACTCAAGATCTGCTTTTGAGAACATTACAAGAATATATACAAATCTTATTTTACTGACCGGACTGTTTACATAACTTAAATTGTTTTCCATTAAATACATGACATGTAAAAGTCTTTAAACACATGACATGTAAAAATTTTTAAATACATGACATGTAAAAATCTTTATTGACAACTTTTTATTTTTATTTGTTTGTTTTGCTATAGGGTACATGCACTTGCCAGAAAGACAGAGAGAAACAGAGAGATAGAAAGCAAAAATCCCCTCCCCAGGGGGGATAGCCACACTGCAATCCTTTCCCATTCTCCTCTCGAGATCTTGGGCACACACACACACACCTGGCAAGACACACACACACCTGACAAGAGTTTAATCCACCAGGTCCGGGACTCGAACTGCAGTCGACTACATGGGAGTCCAGCGACATAGCCGTTATGCTAACTACTAGTCCCCACAATTTTTTTTTTTTAAAGAAAGATTTTTGCTATAGGGCATGTGTACTCACCTGAGAAACAGAAACGGAAAGTGAGAACTCGGCTCTCCAGGGTATGACCTTCCCACAATTTCTTCTCCATTCTCCTCTTGGTATTTTGGGCATGCATGCACACATACCCAGTGTGAGTTTCAAGCTTCCAGGTCTGGGGCTCAAACCAGAGTCAACTATGTGGGAGTCCAGCAACCATTATGCCATCTGCTGGTCCCTTTGTAAATAATAATAGTAAAAAGTAAAAAATAATAATAGTAAAAAGCTATGTTGAGTACTAAAATTGACTAGATTTGAGAGTTGATTCAGTGTGTGGGCATGAGAGAGAGGGGCTGGCTGTCAGAAGAAAATTGTAAGGTTTCCTGGGCAAATGCCTGGTCAGTAGTTCTGTATGTTGACATTGGTAAAATGGAAGAGGAACTGAGTCAGGTAGGGTACTGGGGTGGAAAGTAATGATAGAGTTTTGGTTCTGACCTTTAATAAACTTATGAACTAAAGAGAAAAAACAGACGTGGGTGTTATGGAAGCCAAGAAAGGAAAATGGGGCAGTGAAGTATGTAGAAAGCAGAAGGAAATCAAGATGTAGGGACCAGCAGATGGTATAATGGTTACGTCACTAGACTCCCATGTAGTCAACTGTGGGTCGAGTCCTGGACCTGGGTGGCTTAAAACTTATACCGGACACATGTGCATGCATGCTCAAAGTCCCAAGAGGAGAACGGAAGAGAAGGAATTGTGGCATGGCCATCCCCCCTTTGGGGTGGGGTTATTTCTCGCTTTCTGTCTCTCTGGCAAGCACACGTGCCCTATAGCAAAAATCTCTCTTTAAAAAAAATGCAGATAGAAAATTATCTGTGGCATTTAGCCACGGTGATGACATTATTGGTCCTATGGTAAGAACAAAAACTGGTTTGAAATCAATTAATCAATGAAGGGATGCGGGGGCACATGGGGAGGAGTTGGTGGTTTGGACACTGCATGGAAAGAACTCCCCCAAGTCAGGCTGTAAGGGAAAGATAGAACTGGGGGAGTCTGGGGTGAGATGTGGGATCTGAAGGGTTCAATTAAAGATAAGAGAGTAAGACTGCAGATGGCAGGAGAAACAGACCAGAGAGAGCAGCGTCCAGGCCTCTGAGTTAACCAGAGATGATGGGGACTGCAGGCAGGTGGGTTTGTCCATGGAGAGACCACACGGGGTTTTCAGCCACTGGCTTCTAGTTCTGTGGTCAGTCTGAGGGAAGATCATTGCTGAGGGCGAGTAAAGAAGGAATGAAATAGCCACAGAGAGCAGGTGGGAAACACCTGGGAACATGCCCCCCTCCCCTGCCACTGAAGCTTTGGGGTGGCTCTCTGGTCCTGGGAGGGCCTCTCCAGCCATGCCACCTGCAATAGCTCTTCCTTGATTTTCTCCTGGATCTGCAGTGGCTGATCTTCCCTTGCATGCCCTAAGTCAGCCCTTGCTCCTCTTCGAAGCTTGGGGACTTGCGGGAGGCAGGATCTGTCCTCTGAAGCCAACTCCCTGATCAGTTATTTACCAGCTGTGGATTCGTGCTGGTGCCCTCTCCTCCGCTTGTCCCTCTGTAACGTAGGCAGGTGTAGTAAAAGTAGCCTCAACACATGCAGCTGCTTTTAGGGTTAAATTATTGATAGATAAAATAAATGTACTACAATAATTGAACCTTCCCGCATTCAGAAAGCACCCCTCCCTTAGATTAGAAATCCCTTGCCTTCTCTGAATCAGGACCATCCATCCAGCGAATCAGGTTCAAACCAACCTGTCACCTTGGAAGCCTCATTCTTTGATTCTCTGCCCTACCCCCGCCTTCCCAGCAATGAGGCATCATAAAGTCTGGACTTCAGACAGTCCAAGTTGTCTTCCTCACTACAGTCTAATGCAAGCCACCAAGATCCCTCCAACAGACACCTTGCAGTGGCCTCAGAACTGTTCTCAATGCGTCAAACCTCTCAGAGGCTTTCCTTGTACTTACAGGAAGCTCCTCTGGACTTGCCTTGCCCTGGCTTAGAAAAACTGAGGATGGTCCCTGCCTGCCCCTCTTCTCACCCCTGTGCTCTCTAGCTGTTTCGATGTTGCTATTCACACCACCTGTTCCCTTCTTTGGGCCTTTGCACTAGATGTTTTATCTGATTAAAATGTGCTTACCTGGCTCATCTGCAGTGGCAGTGGGGTGCTCTGTCTCCTGGAGTCATACTGGAAGGCTCTTTTTTAAAAAAATCTTTTAATTTTTATTTATTTATTTATTATCATCATAATCTTGTTTATATTACATTAAGTCACATATAACTTTACAGTGTATTACATTTCTTTTTCCAGAAGGAATACCATGCATATCAGTCAATACAGAGACATTAAAATCCCCATTTCATCATCCAATAGCTTTTCATTATTTTGCCCAGTCATCATCATCATTATTATTATTATTCCAATTATTTTTTAAACAGTCCATCACTATTTCTCATTTTGCTTGTAAAAAGACTTTACCCAACATGATGGAAGGTTCTCCATTCAGTTCTCAGGCCACCCTGGCTGTGTGGAGCATGCCCATGGTTCTGACTAGCTACAAGGCTGGAAATCAAAGGTGGGGTAAGGTAGGTGGAGAGAGGGGATTGCCTTGTGGCAAGACTCTGATGAAGATCCCTGTCTTTTTTCTCTCGCTCATAAACAAAACCAACAACGACAACAACAACAAAAAAGCATGTCAGGACAGTCGGCGGCACGGTGCTTAAGGCAGCTGGATCCCACATGGCTGACTGTATGGTTTGAACCCCAGCCCCTGCAGCTTAGAAAACTCATCAGGTAGTTTTGAGTGCCCACAATTCTTAAAGGAGAGAGAAATGGAGAAGGAATTGTGGCATAACCATTCCCCATTGGGAGTGCTTTTGCGTGCTCTCTCCTCCCCCCACACACCTCTGCTGAGCACACATGCCCTCTGGAAAGTTAAAAAGAAAGAGAGAGAGAGACAGTGACTACATTTATTTTATTTTACCTTAACTTTTCATCTTTCAAACTAAACAGATCAATAAATCTCTATTGAATTTTCTTTATATTCCAAGTAGCATACCTAATAGGTATTTTATTCCCATCCTCGGTGAATTAAATTTGCTTTGAAAATGAAACATAAAACAGGTGAAAAGTTGTCTTACGAAGATTTATATAGAGTATTGAGTAATAAAATGAAGAGTTTTGTAGAGAAGTTATTAATTCCTAAATTATTAATTCCTTTTTTTAGAGAGAGAATTTTGCTATAGGGTGCATGTGCTCACCAGAGAGAAGGAGAGATAGAAAGCAAGAAATCATTCCCCAGGGGGGATGACCATGCCACAATCCTTTCTCCTCTATTCTCCTCTTATAATCTTGGTCACACGTGCATACGCTCATGGTGTGAGTTTTAAACTGCTGGGTCTCGAACCACGGTTGACTACATGGGAGTCCAGTGACATAACCTTTACACCATCTGCTGGTCCCAATTCCTAAATTAGTTATTCATACAGTGAATTTTTTCCCCTATAGGGCACATGGGAGAGAGACAGAGAAGGAGAGGGAAAATGGGAAGTTGCTCTCCAAGGAGAATGACCACACCATAATCCCCTTTCCTCCATTCTCCTCCCAGGATTTTGGGCAAGCACACCCACAGGCCTGGAATAATTTTAAAGCCACCAAGTCCCGAATTTGAACCTTGAAGTCGGCCATGTGGGATCCAGCCACCTCAACCTCTGTTCTGCATGCTGGCCCTGAAATGGTTTTATGTTAGTGTGATAGGGTGTGTGTGCTCACCAGAGAGAGACAGAGACAGAGAAAGTGAGAAAGCATCCCCCATGGGTGATGGCTATGTTGCAATCCCTTCTCCTCTGTTCTTTGTTTAGGATTTTGGGCATATATGCACACATGCCCAGTGTGTTTTTTTAAGAAATCGGGTCCAGGACTTGAACCACTCAGTCTGCCATGTGGAGTCCAGCTGCCTTACCCTTCACCCCACTGACTGGCCCCTACAATGACATTTTTTAGAAGAGAGCGTTAATGTACAATTTTCTGGGAGAGAGATAGGATTTGGACTTGGTCTGAGAAGTAGATAATAAGTATGAATGAACACAGATGGCGTAGGAGTCTAGAAAGAAAGTGAGAGAAAAAAAGGGAAGACTATGGGGAGAAAAGTTATGAAAAAGTTGAGAGAAAAGGTATGAAACAGTGTTTGTAGAGGTGTATGAATAATGAAAAATAAAACTGAGAGGTTGGTTGGTGCTTAGCATTCAGAAAAAGTATTCTGTGGACAGGGCAAGATGTATTTATATGAAAGGAGGTAAAGTGAAGGAGTAGGGAGCAGAGGTACCCGGGACCAGCAGACGATGTCGTGGTTATATCACTGGGCTCTCACATAGTTGAGCACAGTTCAAGTCCTGAACCTGGTGACCTAAAAAACTCATGCTGGGGACCAGCAGTTGGTGTAATGGCTGTATCACTGGACTTCCACATAGTCAACCACAGGTTGAGTCCTGGACCCAGTGGCTTGAACTCACGCCTGGTGTGTGTGTGTGCATGCCCAAGATCCTGAGAGGAGAATGGAAGAGAAGGGATTGGCAGCATGGCCATCCCCCCAGCAGGTGATTTCTCACTTTCTGTCTCTCTGTCTCTCTGAAGAGTGCAGGCACCCTCTAGCAAAAATCTCCCAATAGATAAATAAATAAATAAATAAACAAACAAACAAACAGAAGAGCAGATGCACCAAAGCTGCTGCCTAGACTCAAATGTTGGCTCTGCCATATAAAAACCACAACCTTTGGCAACTTTCTCGGCCTTTATTATACAGTTTCCTCATGTGTAAAATGGGGTTGAAAACTTTCCTGGAGTTGTGAAGATTAGATAGCTCCCTACATGTAAAGCAGTTAGAAGAGAATCTGACGGCTGTGGGCCCTCTGTCAGCATCAGCTGCTACGCGATGGCCGTGTTGTGGCAGACCGCCTCTTCCTTACTGCCAGAGCCACGTCGGTCTACCTTTACACCACTGCTGCTGCCACAGCGTGTCTTTCTCGCTTACTAATAAAGAAGGTCTGGAAGCCTTTCACGAGTGTTTGCTTCCCATTTGGGTTCATATAAGTAGACCCAGGCATTTGAAAAGCCCAAGTTGGGGCCAGCTCTGTGGCCTGGTGGTTAAGGAGCTAAAGCCCGCAGTTCAAGTCCTGAGCTTGGTAGCTTAAGAAGTACACTAGGTGCATGTACCTGCCCAAAATCTCAAAAGGAGAAATGGATAAGGGACTGTGGCATGTCTATGCCCCATGAGAGGGTGCTTTCGGCCTCTCGTCTCTTGGTCTCTTTCTCTCTAGTGTTCACTTCCTCCAGCCAAAAAAAAAAAAAAAAGCATGTCAAAATACTACTTTTCTTTGAAGCTAGATATATTAGTCTGCTAGAGCTGCTATAATGAATGACCAGAAATTGAGTAACAGAAACAACACAAATATATTTTCTTCCAATTCTGGAGGCTAGATGTCCAAGACAGAGTTTCTACAAGTTTGGTTTCTTCTGAGGCTTATCTCCTTGGCTTGCAGATGACTGCTTTATCACTGTGTCCTCACATGGTTTTTTGTTTGTTTGAGATTTTTTGCCATAGGGTGGGTGTATTCACTGGAGAGTGAACCTGTAGAGAGACAGAGACAGAGGAAGTGAGAAATCACCCCCTACCCCTATTCCCCAGATGGCTATACTACAACTCCTTTTTCTCCATTCTCTTCCTGAGATTTTGGGCACACACGCACATGGGCCCAATGTGATTTTCAAGCTGTCAGGTCTGAGACTTGAACCACAGTCGGCCATGTTGGAGTCCAATGCCTTAACCACTATGCCATCTGTTGGCCCCTGGACTTTTCACTTGTGTATGCACATCAGTGGTGTCTCCCTGTGTGATAAGTCTCTCTTCTGATAAAAACACCAAATAGATAGGATTAGAGCCTCACTTTAACTTAACCTCTTTAAAGACCCTATTTCCTAATCCACTCACATTCTGAGGTACTTGAGATTAGGGCTTCAACAGGTGAATTTTGGAGCCCATGACATTAACTTTTTTCCTGACTATGATGTTTTTTTAATCCTTTGTCAAGACAACCACTTTTTATGACCATTATCTTATAATAAGCAATTGAACACTTTATTAAGAAAGGTGGGCCAGTCAGGTAGTGTAGAGCATAAGGTAGCTACCTCAGAGGAAGATGGCCAACATGGCCATCTTACATGGCCAACTGTGTGGTTCAAGTCTGAGACTCTGTGGTTGAGAAACACACCGGGCATGTGTGCGTGTGTGCCCAAAATCTTGAGAGGAGTATGGAAGAGAAGGGATTGCAGCGTGGTCACACACCCTCAGGGATGCTTTCTCACTTTCTCTCTCTCTCTACCTCTGTTTCTCTTTGGTAGATGCATGCAACTGATCGCAAAACAAGAAAGAAGGAAAGAGAGGGAGAGGGGGAGAGAGAGAGAAAGAGACAGGAAAGAAGAAAGGAAGGAAGGAAGGAAGGAGTGAAGGAAGGAAGGAAGGAAGGATAGAAGAAGAATGAGAAAGAGAGGAAAAAAAGGAAAAGAAACAAAGACAAGAGGTATAATGACTCTTTTATTCATCACTTCCTCCGTGTATGCATTCTGTGCACACAGCGTGATATGCTCTGGGTAGTGAATAAAACAATCTCTCTGACCTCCTGGAGCTTATATTCTACTGGGGCAGTCGTACAACAGATGAAAGTCATGACAATGCTGAGTATCTCACATGGAGACAAGCGCGGTGAAGACAATATTAAGCAAGAATAAAGAGAAAGGAGCCCCCTGGCTAGAGAGGGCGGCTATGTTATGAGATAGTTATAGAAAACCTCTCATGAGGTCAAAGTTGAGCTAGATCTGAAGGGAGCCGGGAACACACCATGCAGGTCGTTGGAGAAGGAACATCCCGAGCAGACAGAAGAGCAAGTACAGTCAGCCTCCTCCATATCCATGGGCTCTAAGTCCTCGGCTCCAGCCAACCATGCACGCCACCAGGACAGCTTGACATGCAATGGGGGAAGAGAGATGTTTAAGAAGTTTATCTATGTTTCCCTTTCCACTCAGTTCTGACAATTAAATTATTTATAAGTGATTTATAAATTATTTAAACTTTATGGGAAGCTGTTGATAGGTTATACACATACATTCCACCATTTTATATAAGGGACTTGAATATCCACAGGGTTCGGTATCCTGAGAGGGCAGGGAGAAACCAGTCCTCCATAGGAACAAATGGTTACCCTAAGATCCCAAAATGGGAGTAGCTTGAAGAGTCCAAGGAGTGGAACAGGTGGGGAAGAAAGTGCTTAGAAATGAGAGGAGAAAGGTGGGTTAGCCAGCTTGTGCATTGCCTGACTGCCCTCATAAGAATGCTGGCTTTCACTGGAGCAAAATGGAAAGTCCTTGGAAGGTTTGAGCAAAGGAATAACATGGTCCAATTCCTGTATTAACAAGCTCACGAAGGTTATTGGATTGAGCAGAGATGGGGCGAGGGACATTGGGGAGAGCTGAGCAGGTAGACTAGTTGCAGTATTCAAATCAGGAGGTGATGGTGGCTTGGCACAAAGTCGAAGCAGTGAAGATGGCGAGAAAGGTTTGGCTTCAGGATATATTTGAATGTAGAGCCACCAGGATATTCTGCTATTCCATATGGTGCTTGTACCTCCCTTTGGGTGGCTTTCAGCATCCTGACAATTAGCACTGTCAAAGTTTCAATTACATCTGAGCATTCCCTAAGTCTTGGATCCAGTTATACATTGCAAAGCCATGCATGTCCTCCCAAGTTCAATCTACACATCAACATATAAATGAACGCTAACATTACATAAACCCTACATAAGAGATTGGAGAAAGATAAAGTAGGCATCTCGAACTAGCTATATACCCTAATCACAGGTTATAAAAAAGTCCAAAGCTAAAAGGAGTGCAGAATGCTTCCAGATGGTATGATATTCAGATAAGGAAATACAGAATGTCATCATGGGTGTGAAACATTTCTAACCAGAAAAGGGAACAAGAGCAGAAGAAAAGAAATCAGACCAGAGAAGTGATAACATTTGCTATCCCTAAAACTGGGTAACTAGCCTGGTGTGATTTTTTTTTTTTTTGCAAGGTTCTCATCAATACTTTCAAAAGCGAGCTCTGAAAGGGTCTTCTTTCAAGCTGCTGACGTTAAAAGGAATTAGTATTGCTTTAGTTGTTCTTAAGGTGAAAAATTTAGCTAGCTAGGCTATCTTTTCCTTCCCTGATTTTTGCTCATATGTGCTGATATTTTTAGAGCGAGATAATATTTATTGAGTAAAAGTTATCATTACTAGTCACAATTATCAACAGAATAATTATTACTATTATTAGTATGATTTATCTTTATTGAAAACAGATTGTCCCTGAGATGGCTGGTTCCACACCAGTCATGTCAAATGGGAGCTAGGTTTTCCTCCACATTCCATGTGACAGACTGAAAAATGGCCTTCCCAGAAGCTATCCACTCCTCATTCTTGGACCCCATGAAGGTTACCTTATATGGCAATTTTTGCACCTGTAATTCAGTTAAGGCTCTTGAGCTAGGGGGATTATGCTAGGTTATCTGGGTGGGCAACCACATGTAACATTACAAGGAGGAAGTCAAAGGAGACTTTACACAGAGAGGAAAAGACATCGTGACGATAGAGCAGAGAGTGATGTAAAGATCCTGGCTTGAAAGATTGAAGTGATGTGACCACAGGCCAAGGAAGGCCAGTAGCCATCAGCACTGGAAACCCAAGGAACAGATTCTCCCTCAGAGCCCTAGGGGAGCACAGCCTAGCAAACACTTTGACAGTAGCCTGGTAAAACTGATTGTGGACTTCTGGTTTCCAGAACTGTGAAAGGATCCATTTCTGATGTTTTAGCATGCAAAGTTTGTTTCAGTAGCCATAGAAAACTGATATGCCCACATACTTCAGAGCCTGCAGGGGCAGTGGGTGATTTATTACCTTGCATTACTACTTCTAAACACTTTTTCTTCTTTCTCCATCAAAACCCTGAGCTGGTGTGCTTACTCTTGTGAATGGCAGATCAGACTTAACTACCAAACTCCTTTTCTTTTACTGTCACCCAGCGCCCTCCTGACCACTCATCTCTCACCAAGGGCTTTAGCACTCAGCTCACTTTCCTCTCTGCTCTCATTCATTCATTCTTTTTACAATTTCTTTTTTGGGGGGAGAGGTTTCTTTTCTCTTTGTATTTCTTTCTTTCTCTTTCTTTTTTTTTTTTCCGTACATTGGGAATTTTATTTTTTTAGGGTGCGTGTGCTCACCAGAAAGCCAGAGAGAGACAGAAAGACAGAAAGCCAGAAATCACCCCCCAGGGGAGATGGCCATGCGGCAATCCCTTCTCCTCTGTTCTCCTCTTAGGATCCTGGGGACACACACACACGTGCCCAGTGTGAGTTTAAGCCACTGGATCCGGGACTTGAACCAGGGTCGACTACATGAGAGTCCAGTGAAATAGTCATTATGCCAACTGCTGGCCCCTCTTTTACAATTTCAAGAATACTCTGCCCTTGCAGATATTTTACTATCTCAATTTCAAAGACGTGCCCTCCCCTCCATTTGAAGACTGTTATGGTCATGGTCTTCCTAAATGTTCTCATTGTCAATAACTCCAAAATTTCAATTTCAATCCAGTCCTTTTTTTTTTTTTTTTTTTTTTTTTTAAGAGAGATTTTTGCTATAGGGTGCGTGTGATCACTGGAGAGACAGAGAGACAGAAAGCGAGAAATCACCTCCTGGGGTACTGGTCACATCACAGTCCCTTCTCTTCCATTTTCCCCTTGGGATTTTGGGCACGTGCACACATGCATCTGGCATGAGTTTTAGGCTGCTGAGTCTGAGACTTGAACCACAATCGACTACGTGGGAGTCCAGCGACATAACCATTACGTTATCTGCTGGCTCCTCAATCCTGTCCCTCTCCAACTACCACCTCCAGTCTTCCTGATGCAATAACTCTAATTTTCTACTCCAACTCTCTCTCTTTTTTCATATTTTTTTCTTCCGAGAGAGAGAGAGAGAGATAGGCACCCCCAACACAATGTTCGCACCACAATCTGTGGTAGGCAGTTAGTTAGCCATGAGCGGGCAGCCCTAAGAGCAAAAGGCCCACCTAGCCCCGGGTGCCAGGAGAGCGAGACAATTTGCCATCTTCCATCCGTGGGGCCTGAGGGAAGCATACAGGGATGATTCTTAGATTTTTCTCTTATCAAAAAGACCCAACCAGCATTTTGGTCAACACCCTAATCTCCATGTAAGCCTTTTGGTCAACGTCCTAATTCCCACTAAGTCAACGCCCTAAATCCCACCAGGACGATGAATTAATTAGGTAGTCTAATTAAACAACCTGGCTCACATGAACAATAAGGTAATCACATTCCCCATTCCTTACCTGTGAGAAGTGAGCAAGCGCAGGAGAAAACGCATGAATTCTAATTGAAACGAAGGACATAGGTAGTATGACAGACCTCCCACCAATAAATATTCATGATCACCTCTAGTAATAAAAGTAACAGTTAACCAGTATTGAGCGCAGTTGCCACCTGGCAATCTGCCCGCCCAAGAGCCTTTTTGGGTGTACTTTCCTTTCTTTCCTATGAAACCTTCTTTTCTACCCACTTCATTCGTGGTTGCGGTTTCATTTTGCACCTAGGGACAGATCTCTAATTTTAGTGATCTGGGCCCAAAGAACCCAGGACATCACAATGCAGCTCGATACTCTCCCATCCATTAACAAATCCACTCTCAGTCTCGGCTAACCGGATCACTGGTGCATGTGGGCCTGGAATGCACAGGGAGGCCCTAGGCTACAAACCCACAGCTCCCATGAAGGGCCAGCGTCACAGAGCGTTGAAACACTGCTGTACCACCAGCTGGCCTCTAACTCTCTTCTTTTTCTTTTTTTTTTTGGAGAGATTTTCACTGTAGGGCGCGTGCACTCGCCAGACAGACAGAGAGAGACATAGAGACAGAAAGCGAGAAATCACCCCCCAGGGGGATGGTCATGCCGCAATCCCTTCTCCTCCATTCTCCTCTCGGGATCTTGGGCATGCACGCACACGCGCCCAGCGTGAGTTCTAAGCCACCGGATCCGGGACACGAACCGCGGTCGACTACGTGGGAGTCCAGCGACATAGCCATTACGCTAACTGCTGGTTCCCTCTAACTCTCTTCTGACCACTCAGGGCCCTCCAGTGCACTGATATCACCATTTATCAAAATCTCCAGCCGCACCCACCCCCACACACAGACACCACATCTTCATTTCTCTCCTTACCCAGCGTAGAAAGTTGATTTAGTATAAGAACCATTTTCTTCCTAATACTCCTATTGTCTCCAGCCTCTGTTTCCTTCACCTTATTAAACCTCCAGTCTGCTTAAGCAAACTACCTACTTTGAGCTAAACATCTCACCTTAAATTCCTGACAGCCCATCTCCCAGGGGAATTCAGCACGGCAGTGTAAGCCTTCCCTGCTTCCCAGCATAGTTTTCTTCTCTTTCCCCCAAATGACTATCTTAAAATTTTCCTCTATTTAAATATACCACACGTTTTTCCCACTCATCTGTGCTAATAACTTTAATCATTCCTGGGTGAGGAAAAGAAACCCTCAGAAATCAGAGGACATGAACTTCATCTTCCTGCCTCTAAAGGCACTCTAAATCCACTCCTTTTTCCTTCTCTCCTGATACAATGGGAGAGTTGTTCCTTCCAGTTGGGACCCATCCTCCCTTGCTTACTCTGGTTGTCATCTCTGCTTAAGGAACTTGCTTGTATAATTTTCTTTTTCTCTTGTATTATCAGTTGCTTTCTCCTAACTAGCCTGCTTATCAGGGTCACATACTTGCTGAGACGCCATTCATCTCAAACGAACATAACGAAACTTGCACACAACCTGCCCACCAGCTTTTTTCTATTTCTCTGCAAAGGTTCACAATCAAACTCCTCAAATGTATCTAATACTCATTGTCCCTACTTCCTTACTATCTGCTCTCTGCTCAGCCTATTTTTGGTTTTCTTGTTTTGTTTTATTTTTTACTATCCCAACTCCATTTAAGGATTCCACCCCCTCTATGAAAAACTCCTTCAGTTTTTATTGAGATCTCACAACTAGCAGTCAATTCTCTGTTCTCATACTGCTTGACACTTAGCAGATTTTCTTTCTTCTCCCTCCACCCAGGTTTTTGCTGTAGGGCACATGCCCTGGCCAGAAAGCAAGAAATCATCCCCCAGGGGGGATGGCCACACCACAATCCCTTCTCTTCCATTCTCCTCTCGGGATCTTGGGCACGCACGCACACGCACCCAGCATGAGTTTAAGCCACCAGGTCCGGGACTCAAACCGCGGTCAACTACATGGGAGTCCAGCGACATCACCGTTACGCCAACTGCTGGTCCCAGACACTTAGCAGCTTTTAACCCAGTGGCCACTTCCCTTTTAAACTCACTTTTCCCTGTATTTCGATGATGCCAAGTGGTCATGCTTTTCCTCTAGACCTCAGCAACCAGTCTTTCTCTTCCTCATTCTTTGGCTCTTCTCTGCTCAGCATCCACAAGTTGGAAGACTCTGGGCCTTGACCTTGGCCCTCCTCTCTTCCCTGTCTATGCTTTCCCCAATGTTCTCCTCCAGTTCCGTTACTATAAATCCTACCTACTGTATCGATAACTCCCAACTCTGTGTTTGCCACACTGATCTCTCCACTAAGAGCCAGACTCAAAATAAGTCAGCCTCCCCCTCAGCATCTCAAAACTAATTATCCTAAGGAGAACTCTCCAGATCTACCTACTCACAGTCGTCCCATGTCAGTAAGTGATACCCCACATACCTAGTAGTCACTTTGTGCTCCTGGTAGAACCGTGAGCCCTTTTAGTTTGGGGGTCTCAATGCTTCTATCTCAGCGCCATCTTGGAGTCTTAAAGACCCTTGGCTATTTTCCTTGTACTCCTTTGCTGTACTTTTGACTGTAAGGTGGTCCTGGATTGCCCAGTTAGCCACCTTTCTCAGACATTGCTTTCTGCTCTCTGGTACGTCCCTGCTCAGTGCCACGTGGGGCATAGGACTTCAAGAAACTGAGCTTCCCCAGGACAGGCTGTGGAATCAAAGTCCAAGCCTTCCTGCCTTTGCAGTGACCATGTAGGGCACACCCCTACATGGTGTGTGAGAGAAGGAAGGGCCTTTTTAAGGACACGTGCATTTCTAAGCGCTTGTCACTTCCCCCTTGAAATTTCCTTTTCAGCTCTTACTGGGGCCAGCAGGTGGCATGGTAGTGAAGGCAGCTGGATCCCACATGACCTACCACATGGTTCGAGTCCCAGATCTGGCAACCTGAAAAACATGCCCAGTACATACAGATACGTGCCCAAAATTCCGAGAGGGAATGGAG
Organism: Tupaia belangeri chinensis; assembly: GCF_000334495.1. NCBI lineage: Eukaryota > Metazoa > Chordata > Mammalia > Scandentia > Tupaiidae > Tupaia > Tupaia belangeri. The sequence continues at coordinate 4,658,664 of NW_006159921.1, forward strand.
GAGAAGAGATTGCAATGTGGCCATTCCCCCTAAAGGGTGATTTCTCTCTCTCTCTTTTTCTGGTGAGCATATGCGCCCTACAGCAAACTTAAATTAAAAAAAAAAAAAAAGTAGAGAGTCTGTCCACTTTCTTCACTTTCTCTTTCCAATGTTATGGCCTATGGTATACAAACCTTATGTATTTGTTCTCCATACACAAAACCATGGCCAACAGGTGGCATGGTGGCTAAGGGCTCTGGACTCCCACATGGCTGATTGCGGTTCGAGTCTCGGACCTGTTGGCTTGCTTTCTCACTGCCCCCCCGTCTCTCTCTAGTCAAATTAAAATAAATAAGTAAGTAAATAAAGTTAAATAAAATAATTCTTTTAAAAAATACACAAAACCAATATTTTAGAATAATAAAATTGCTCTTTATTCCTCAGCGTACCTGGCTCCAAGTGTGTGAACTTTGGCTTAAAATGTGCAAAAGTCTACAAAGAAACTAAAGAGGGATGCATTTGACTCTTCCAAACAGTATCTCTCCTGAGAGTCACCATCCTTAGAAATCCTGATGATGAAGGAGAAGAGAAATAGGGTCAAGTAATTCTTATGGAGAGAGGAAAGAAACAAGGCCTTAAAACATTTAAAATCATGATCCCTTGCTACATTGTTTTTCATTGTTTTGTAGATTTTTCTATTTTTCTGTGTCTTCTGAGGAATTTTACCGGAAAGATATAAAAGTCTACATCAGGGGCTGCCAGCCAGATGCTATTTTAAACTGAAGGTCTTTGTTTTTTATGGAAGTAAGTTTCACATACAGGAATCTTCCTGCATTTCCTACATTTTCCTTGTGGAGCTGTACCTGAGCCAAGAACAAAGCTCAGGTCTATAACGGGAAAATACCAAAGGAAAATAGAGGACGACCTAAAAGAACTTGGTATACCCCCCAGTTTGGGTCAAGTCATATCTGGTTTTATTTATGCATTAAGTACATGGTGTATTATCAGGTTGTTGGGAAAGTCATGATGCCTTTTTTACATAGAAAAACATAGAAATATGTCATGACTTTTTCAACAACCCAATAGTTTCCTGAATGGCTATAAGAAAATCCCACAAAATGGATACCTTGTAACAAGAAAATGTATTCTCTCACAGTTGTGGAGACTAGAAGACTGGAATCAAGGTGTCAGCAGGGCTGGTTTCTTTTGGAGGCTCCTAGGGAGAGTCTCTCTTAGGCCTGTCTCCCAACTTCTGGTTGTTACCAGCAATCTTTGGCCTTCCTTGACTTATAGACCCGTCACTCTGATCTCTGCCTTCATCTTCATGTGTCACTCTGCTCTCTGTGTGTCTCCATGTCCTCATTTGACCCGTTTATAAGGACACCAGTCATTGGCTTCCAGGATGACCTCATCTTTAACTAATTATACCTACAATCCCATGGCCAAACAAGGTCATGTTCCAAGGTTTCAAGTAGATATGAATTTTGAGGGCGACACTGTCCAACCTATTGATAGTACAGGTGGAGAGAAAGACTTGATCTTGTTCTTGATGAAATGTGGCACTATTTCTCCAAGGCTCCCAGGCGAGCCACCCACTAGATTACAACCAAAAAGTTGAGCAGGACAGTGGGTTGAGAGTAGAATTACAGCTTACAGCCAATCTGAAGGTCAAGTAAGCTTTCATAAATATAGAGGCTAGCATTTGAGTTTTGTTGATTACCATCCTCACTTTTCTATCATCTACATAGCACCTTCATCTTTCACTTTCCAGTCTACCTTGTCTGTAGCTCTAGTGAGAAAATGCACGAGGTGAGAATTTAAAAAAATAAAATAAAAAGAGGGGACCAGCAGGTAGCCCAGTGGTTAAGGCATTGGACACTCCCTTATGGTCAACCACAGTTCAAGTCCCGAAACTGGGGGCTTGCTTTCTCACTCTCTCTCTCACTCTCATCAAATTAAAGTAAATGAATGAATGTACCTGAGCCAAGAACAAAGCTCAGGTCTATAACGGGAAAATACCAAAGGAAAATAGAGGACGACCTAAAAGAACTTGGTATACCCCCCAGTTTGGGTCAAGTCATATCTGGTTTTATTTATGCATTAAGTACATGGTGTATTATCAGGTTGTTGGGAAAGTCATGATGCCTTTTTTACATAGAAAAACATAGAAATATGTCATGACTTTTTCAACAACCCAATAGTTTCCTGAATGGCTATAAGAAAATCCCACAAAATGGATACCTTGTAACAAGAAAATGTATTCTCTCACAGTTGTGGAGACTAGAAGACTGGAATCAAGGTGTCAGCAGGGCTGGTTTCTTTTGGAGGCTCCTAGGGAGAGTCTCTCTTAGGCCTGTCTCCCAACTTCTGGTTGTTACCAGCAATCTTTGGCCTTCCTTGACTTATAGACCCGTCACTCTGATCTCTGCCTTCATCTTCATGTGTCACTCTGCTCTCTGTGTGTCTCCATGTCCTCATTTGACCCGTTTATAAGGACACCAGTCATTGGCTTCCAGGATGACCTCATCTTTAACTAATTATACCTACAATCCCATGGCCAAACAAGGTCATGTTCCAAGGTTTCAAGTAGATATGAATTTTGAGGGCGACACTGTCCAACCTATTGATAGTACAGGTGGAGAGAAAGACTTGATCTTGTTCTTGATGAAATGTGGCACTATTTCTCCAAGGCTCCCAGGCGAGCCACCCACTAGATTACAACCAAAAAGTTGAGCAGGACAGTGGGTTGAGAGTAGAATTACAGCTTACAGCCAATCTGAAGGTCAAGTAAGCTTTCATAAATATAGAGGCTAGCATTTGAGTTTTGTTGATTACCATCCTCACTTTTCTATCATCTACATAGCACCTTCATCTTTCACTTTCCAGTCTACCTTGTCTGTAGCTCTAGTGAGAAAATGCACGAGGTGAGAATTTAAAAAAATAAAATAAAAAGAGGGGACCAGCAGGTAGCCCAGTGGTTAAGGCATTGGACACTCCCTTATGGTCAACCACAGTTCAAGTCCCGAAACTGGGGGCTTGCTTTCTCACTCTCTCTCTCACTCTCATCAAATTAAAGTAAATGAATGAATAAATAAAATGAAATAAATAATTATAAAAAATAAATAAATAAAAAGAAAACCTATCCTTAAAGTCTTGTTTCCATCATTTGCTATCTGTTTGGACCTGAAAAAAGTCACTTCCCTGAGCCTAAAGGCCTTCAACTATAAAATAATCAAACTACCAATCATGTTTTTGGTAAGTTTGTGACATTTTTACCTCTGAAGCTATTACAATTTAACATTGTACTCTGGCTTTTGAGCTATCATGTTTTATTGTAAGCAAGAAACTCTTTAATACCAGAGAAAAGTTCCTCTTAGGAATAGTTAAACACATATTGGGATTTTAAGTCATAAACTTTAGTTGTCTAGAAATGTGTATATATGTCAAACATGTATTTACTTGGCATTATTAAGTAATATTCCAGGTCAGCTGTCAAAATGGACTACACTGTAAATAAATATGTGTACAACGGAGGACCCATGGAGTACCTATCCAATTAGCTTTCAGTGCTCTATAGCACAGGGTGCTCCACACAGGTATTTGATTTATACGTCCGGTGGTAGAAAAGATGGGAGAGGGAGAGGAAGAAAGAGAATGAGAATAATCTTACTCGATTCCCATTTTCTCTCTGGGCTTCAATTTCCTCATTCCCAATGTGGGACAGATAATTAATTCCGCTTTTCATCTGAGCACTCTTTAACATTGGACATATCCTGCAGTTTCAGTATTTATCACATAAACAAGCTCCAAAGAGCCTAGCACCCTGCCAGCGTACGGAAAATGCACGATTCATATGCATGATGAATGAATGAGCATGTCCTGACAACCTCAAGGAGTTCTTCTGAAATGTGGCTTATTATTGTTATGACCTGCCCTGCTGAAAGAAATAGTTGTCTCAGTTTTTCTATTGCAGTTTTTAAAAATTTATTTAGCAGTCTCTGCTGTGGCCACTAGATGGCACAAAGTCTCTTAAAGATTGCGAAAGAAGGATCAAGGGGAGAGAGTGGAGGCGGTCTGAATGGAGCAGCCATCTCTAGGTTAATTAAGTAAAACAGGTAGCCAACATTTCCCTGAAGACATTACTGAGAAGCTGAGTCTCCACAAGGTTAAATCTTAAATGAACTTTCAACACTGGTAGATGCAGACAAAGAAAAACAAAACAAAACAAAACAAAAACAGAAAAAACCACCCCTCTCTGCCAATGCTAATAAGATAAGAATCAACAACAATAGCAAACTCCACACAATAGAAGAGAGTTGTTGTGTACAATTTGGTTTTATTTAACGTAGATTAAACTCCCTATAGTTCTCATCTCAGAGTCAATTTTAACAAATTCTTCTTCCGTCTCTTTGAAGTTCCCAGAAAGGCTCAGCTGTGTTGGTGCAGGGAGTAGAGCACCACCATGCAATGCTGTAGCTGCATGGGAGGTCCAAGCACAGATCTGAGGAGACCTGAACTTGCTAGGTTCTCACACGTGTTTGTATTCATGGCTGGCTGGGAGGCTGGGAGGCTGGGGAGGGGGGTGTCACAGCATGGCAAGATCCTATAAAGGATATGCATCTCTCTCTTTCTCTCATGAAAGAGATAAATAGGATAAACTTTTACAAAAGGTCACCAAAGATTCCTTCCCGTCCCCTTGTTCCCCAGATATTGCTACATGGAGGTACCTAGACTGCACAGACTCAGTTTACTAGATAAGTCAAGAATCTAAAGTTCAGAGTGAGCAAAAGAAAGTAACCATCTGGCACTAATGCTGCCTTTTTAGAGTCTTGCTTTGGTCTGGTGAATTATGTGTGACTTACAAAAGCAACGGACAATTCTGCTTGCTGTTCCATGCTCACACACAAGGAACTTTCCCATTGTAAGTGGACCTTCCCTGAAGATCTGCGTCCAGGAAGAAAGAGCTATGAGTCTTCCAACACATGTACTCCCAACCTTGTGATGACTATATTTTTCAAGGTAGCTTAACATATTAGTATTCTGTGTCTAACATCAGTCTCCTATGAGCTTGGTAAATGTGAATTGTCTTGGGGAAAAGGATGTCCTCTTGACTAGGTGAATTCTCTGAATCGTGAACTCACAACTTTGGACAGTGCTAAATTTTGTGTTGGATGTCTCTTGCCATGTCTCCTGGCAGACAATCATAGCTCTGGAAAACACACTGGCCTGTTTGCTTCATACCCTTCTTTCCAACTTCCACAGCTGTGATTCCCAGCCTGGCTGCATATTAAAATTATCCATGAAGACCTTTATTAATGCGGATCTCCAGACTAACCCCGAAGATTCTAACTCAATAGATTTGAGGTTGACCCAGATATTTATGAGAAGTATAATTGATTTCATTGAGGCTGGCTCTGAGCCTACAGTGTTTGAGAAACATTCTTTCTTCTTGTCTTCCCTACTTCTGCAAGTTAGTCTAGGACCACAGAATCATGGAATATTTTATTTGGAAAAATGTCTTTAGATGGTAAGAACACCTTTCTACGGCATCTCTGAATCCTCGACTTCCATAGAAACTGGGCATAAAGGAACCTGGCAAGAAGCTCCTAACCCATTAAAGCTTAACAGCACTAAGAAATCAGCAGATCTCTGGGAGATACAGTTTTTAATCAGGAGTATCAAGAGTTCCATTAGCTTTTGGAGAAATGGCTACTGAAGTATGGTCTGGCCGAAAATACATACGTATTTGGGTAAGTATATGAGGCCAAGGCCAAATTCATAATTTCTGGGGTCTGGTAAAAAATTTAAAAATGATTAAGAATTTCAAGATGGAAACAGTAGAGCATTAAACCAAGCATAAGGGTTCCTTCTTGTGCAATTGTATGGGTCGCACACCTATGAACTAGGACAGGGCTACAATCAAGGCAGGGCCATGATTTATAAATCAAGAAATGACTGTGTTCTGACCCGGAATTGGTCTCCCTTTCAATTTGGTTGGCTTCCTGTGTCCTCCTAGCAGCCAAGGGGATCTCCTTCAAATGCAGATTTTATTTTGTCACTACTCTGCACAAAGCCATTCAATTATATCCCTAGTCTGAAGTCCTTAGTATGCCCCACACTCTCTGGGTGACTTGGCCCCTGCTTGCCTCTCTCACCTCTTGCTGCCTCTTCTCTCTCAGTGCTCCAGTCATGCTGCTCTTTCAGTTCCTCTATTTTCCCAGGCTCTCTCTGCTCAGGCCTTTCACATGTGCTGTTCTTTGTGACTAGAAAAATCTTCTCTACCTGTCCTCACCTAGCTAAATCCTGCTTATCCTTCAGGTCATAGATTAATTTTTTTTTTGAGAGATTTTTGCTTTAGATCATGTGCACTCACCAGAGAGAGACAGAGACAGTGAGAAGGAACATGAGAATTACTTCCCAGGGTGGATGGCCATGTTGCAATCCCTTCTCCTCCATTCTCCTCCCAGGATCTTGGGTACACACACACATGTGCCCAGAGTGATTTTGAAATCACTGGGTCTGGGACTTGAACCACAATTAGCCATGTGAGAGTCCAGTGATATAACCACTATACCATCTCCTGGCCGCTAAATGTTGATTCTTCTTAGCTTTTTTTGACCCATGTGAAGACACACTCTATTACCTTCAATCTGTCCTGTACAAACATACTCTCACTGGTGACTCTGGTGACTCATGCAATGATTTGATTAAAGTCTGTGTTCTCTGCTAGACTAAATGCTTCACTGTCTTTTTATTGTTCTATCACCATTGTTTAGCACAATGCCTGAACATAAAAAGTACCTAAAAATTATGTTCAAATTAATAAATAAAATTTAAAAAAAAAACAAATGAAGGGTGAAAATACCAGGTGGACACTCGGTATATATTAAGTGGGGACATACAATGTCTCTCCTTCATATCCTGGCTTGCTTCAATCAGCAGTAAATCTTCCATATTCTTCCACTTTCTGTCAAAAGTCAGGGTTTTGTTATTTTGTATGGCTGAATAGTATTCTGTAGAGTATATGTGCTACAGTTTTTCAATCCATTCATCTGTTCATGGGCATTTAGGTTGGCTCCATGTCTTAGCAATTGTGAATAGTACTGCAATAAACATTGATGTGCAAGCACTTTTTTGATGAAGAATTCTTCTGTCATTTGGGTAGATACCGAGGAGTGGGATTGCTGGGTCATATGGTAGTTCTATTTGTAGATTTTTGAGGAATCTCCAAATTCTTCTCCACAGTGGCTGGGCTAATTTAACTTCCCACCACAAGGGTGACAAAGTTGCCCCGTTCACCACACCCCTATCAACACTTATCATTTTTTTTTTTTTGAGAAGTTTTCACTATAGGGCGTGTGCGCTCGCCAGACAGACAGAGAGAGACATAGAGACAGAAAGCGAGAAATCACCCCCCAGGGGGGATGGTCACGCCACAATCCCTTCTCCTTCATTCTCCTCTCAGGATCCTGGGCACACACGCACACGCGCCCGGCGTGAGTTTTAAGCCACCGGGTCCAGGACGCAAACTGCGGTCGACTACGTGGAAGCCCAGTGATATAGCCATTATGCTAACTGCTGGTTCCCATCATTTTTTTTTTTTTAATCTTAGACATTCCTACTGGGTTTAGGTGGTATCTCATTGTTGTTTTGATCTGCATTTCCCTCACGATGAGGAATGTTGAACATTTTTTCATACACCTTTTGGCTATTCGTATATCATCTTTAGAGAGTGTTTTTTCAACTCCTTCTCCCATCTTTTAATAGGGTGATCATCTTTTTTCCAAACAGCTGTTTGAGTTCCTTGTGTATTCTGGTTATCAGTTCCTTATCTGATGCATAATTTACAAAAATATTTTCCCATTCTGAGGGCTGTCGATTCAATTCAGTTTTTTAAATTGTTGTCTTGGTGTTCTTATTCATTTACGTTTGCTCACCAAAGTGCCTGTTTGAATGATGAATTACATGGATACACTAGTTATATACTATGATGCAGTAACACATGAACCATCCTCTTTCTGTGTGTAGATGAATTGAGGAAAGACAGCTTCTATGTTTTGGTGGCTATGGTATTAACAGCAAGAGCTTAAGTTATTAAACCAAGCAGCTTTGCTCTGGAAGGTCTCCTAGAGAAGCAGGGGGATTAATGTATTTTTTATTCTGGAGCCAGAGTAGCTATTCCGTTGAGCTAGGGGTTTGCTCCCTGCCATGTGCCGTGCTCTCCAGCCCCACTTGCTTTCCTCTGGACCCACTATCCCACTGTGAGAGGTGATGGAGTTCTACTTGGAGATCGACCCGGTCACCTTGAACCTGATCATCCTGGTGGTGAGCTACGTCATTCTGCTCCTGGTTTTCCTCATCTCCTGCATGCTGTATGACTGCCGAGGCAAGGACCCCAGTAAGGAGTACACTCCTGATGCCACTTTGGATGCCCAGCCCTCCGTCAGCTTGGTGGTGATGCAGCCAAGTGCTCCTGGGGCCCACTGGGCAAGGAGGTCTGGCCTTCCTTTTGGGCGTCCTGCTCCTGCAGGGAAGAAAAGCACCATAGTGTAAGGCTGGCTAAGGGACACTGGGGAGAGACTACTAAACTTTCAGTTGAGAAGGAACAGTTCCCTACTGTGGCCCCAGTTCTCTCCACACCACAGGTCCTGCTGGGCTGAGGAAGTGCGAGCTGTCTTCCTTCCTGCTTCTCATCACCTTCTCTGTGGATAAAGCATCTGTTTAAGGTAAGGAGCCCAAAGTGGTCTTTACTCAAACTTCCCAAATGCAAAATGTCAGCAACACTATTGTATAGAGGAGTTGGTTACTGCCACATTCCTGATGATGCTGTCCTTGCAAATTCTAGGAGAGATTGAGTGTTGAGTAAGGGTTAAAAGAAGAAAGTCCAATCGTGTGTGTGTGCGTGTGTGTGTGTGTGTGTGTGTGTATGATGAGGAATGAGATGAACACAAATCTATCCTGTACTTTGCAAATCCTTTCTTTTCAAGGCAACCACATTGAACTCAATCGGACTACAGATTATTATTTTTGTACACTATCAGTTTTCCACACTCTGTTCTCCATTGTGAAGCAGAGTAAGAAATGCAGATTTTGTAGAGCATGCAGTTAAAATGGCAAAGCTGGGAGCCTGGATTCAAACTTTAGCCTCCTCCACATATTAGCTGTGTGACCATGGCTAAGTAAGGCCATTTCTTTGTACCTCAGGGCTAGTGATATAGGACCTCCATGCTGTTTGTGCATTTAAATAAGTTAATTCACTGGAAGCACTTAGACAATGCTTGACCCCTATGGCTAGCTATTATTATGATCACTGTATTATTCTCTTCCATACTTCTTATCAAGAAGTTCAACCTCCAGCCCTCAAATCTGACCTAATCTAATACAAGTTTATTGAACATTCATTGAGGAGTTCAGAAATAGCAGAGCTTGGTGTTTCAGTCCCATAGAGCAGTTTACTTTCCTTTTTCGCTTTCTTAGTTGCTGTGGACTAATACTAGGTCATCAGGAAAATCAGGACATATTTTTCTATGCAAAAATGCATCCTGATGACCTGATACATTTGTTCTTTTGCTCATTCATCTATTTCCACAATTTTGAATTATTATCCCCATTGTGTGTGTGAGTGTGTGTGTGTGTTTAATGTGTGCTATAGGGTGCATGAACTAGCTAGAGAGGGAGAGAGAGAGAGAAATCACCCGGTGAGGGAATGGCCACAACACAATCCCTTTTTCTCCTTTCTCCTCTTGGGATTTTGGGTATGCACACACATATATGCAGCGTACTCTTTTTTTGGAGAGGATTTTTTGCTATAGGGTGCATGTGTTTGCCGGAAGGACAGAGAGAGACAGAGATAAAAAGCAGGAAATCACCCCCCAGGGGGGATGGCCACGTTGTAATCCCTTCTCCTCCATTCTCTCAGGATCTTAGGCATGCATGCACACGTGCTCGGCATGAGTTTAAGCCACCAGGTCCGGGACTCAAACTGTGGTCGACTACATGTGAGTCCAGTGACATAGCCATTATGCCAACTGCTGGACCTGCCATGTCCACTTTTAAAGTGAAAATATAAAATAAATGAGAAGGGGCAGTCAGGTAGCACTGTGGTAAGGCACTAGTTATAGAGAACTGGATTTCACATGACTAACCACGACTGGAATCCCAGCCCTGGCAGCTTGAGAAACATACTGGGAATATGTGCATGTATGCCTCAAATTCTGATGGGGTATGAAAATGGAGGAAAAAGGATTGTTGAGTGACCACACCCCATTGGGTGGCTCACTCTCTCTCTTTCTGGCAAATGTAGGCACTCTCTGGTAATAAAAGTAGTTAAATAAATACATTTTTTAATTTTTATTTTTAAAATAGCTATTTTTAATACATTTTTTAATTTACAGAAAAAGAGTTTTAGTTTTAATAGATCAAAATAAAAAAATGTTAAGAGAAATTTACTTAAGGTGTAAAGCCAAGGAAAAAGTTTAGGATTCAGTTCAAATAGTAGGTAGATGAATCTATCAACAGTTCAAGAGAAGATAATAATCCTTAAATAAGAAAATCAAAGGACAAAAGAAAATCAGCAAAGTTTTAGTTTACAGTCAAAAAGTCCATTTCACCATTTCAGTCTCATGTAATTAATCTTTCTTCTATTAAATTTGCAGTGTTATTGTGGTCTGAGTTTTCCATTTAAACTCTGGAAGTTAACATTTAACTCCGGACTTTTTCTCTACCCTTAGGATGGCCATTTTCTTGGTTGTTTTTTATACTCTTATTTCTGTGTGTCTGACTTTAGTTTTCCTGTTATAGCACTCCCTTTATTACTTCTTGGAGAGCTGGTCTGGTGTTGGTAAATTCTTTCAGGTTTTGTTTATCTGAGAATATTTTTGTCTTTTTTTTTTCTCATATGAAACATAATCCTTTTTTTTAATTTATGTTAACATGCTTGGTATAGTATTCTTGATTGAAATGTTTTTCACTTAAAATTTTTAATATATTTTCCCATTCCTTCCTCGCTTGCATTATTTTTGATGAGAGGTCCAACGTTATGGGCTATCCTTTGAAAACAATTTGACGTTTCTCTCTTGCCAAATTTAGTATCTTGTCTCGTCTGTGGTTTTGGTCAATCTGGCTATAATGTGCCTTGGAGAAGATCTTCTTGGGTTGGTTCTATGTGGGGTCCTTTGTATTTCTTGGGTCTGGATATTTGAGTGCCTCTATAGGTTTGGAAAGTTTTCTTCTAGGATTTCATGGAATAGATTATCAATGCCCTTATTTGTTTCTTTTCCTTCTAGGATACCAATGATCTGGATTTGGGGGCGTTTAATGATAACTAATATTATTCTTATGTTATTCTCATTTTTGGGGGTCAGAGGAATTTTTCTAGGTCAGAGGTACTATCTTCTACATCTGATAGTCAGTCTTCTGCATTATCTAATCTACTTTTAATACTTTCAAGGGAGGTTTTGATTTCCTATATTACAGACTTCATTTCTAACAATTCTATTTGATTCTTTTTTATGATCTGAGCATTCAGAGGCATGCAGAAGGAGGTGACCAGCAATCTCTAAACAGTAGCATTTTTCTCCCTTTGTGCAGCAGATTCAGTGGAAATTGAGGATTATCTGACCCTAAAAGTATTCAGATATTTGGCTACTTTGCTTCTAGACCTATCTAGAAACTCAGTGTGTGGAGGCTGGGCAGAAAAGTGAGAAAGGTAAAAAGGAAAGGAAAAGGAAAAAAAAAAAAAAAAGAAAGAAAAAACAGGCAAAAGTAATAAAAAAAAAAGAGAAAAAATGTTTAAAGCAAAAATGAAAACTGTGACATGTGCTAGCATGCCATGTGACTGGGGCCACTCAGAGCTCACATATAGATGGCTGGTGATTGGCTTGTCTTATGGGAATGGGGGAAATGTACAAATTAGCAAGATTTAAAAAGTAACAAAGAGCTCAGAAGTTTAAAACAATTTTAAATTAAAAATATATAGAGAGAAAGATATGGAGAGAGACAGAGAGAACAAATGGGGTGCTCTAACCTGGCCTCCTGACTTGATCTGGGGGTAGGAGGGTGAAGTACAGGCAGAAGGTTTTCTGTGGTCCTAATCCCAATAAATATATTTTTAAAAAAATAAATGGAGAGGGCCAGCAGGTGGCATGGCAGTTAAAGGTGCTAGATTCCCACATGACTGGGAATCTGACCATGGTTCAAATCCCGAACCTGGTGGTTTACTCTCTCTCTCTTTCTTTCTGTCCTTCTCTGGTCAAATTAAAATAAATAAGTAAATATACAAATAAATAAATTTAAATAAAAGTAATTCTTAAAAAAATAAGTAAGTGGAGAAATACAATAAATATGCAGGTATCTTCTAACAGCCTACCTATCCTTAGCATAACCTTTACCTGAACTTTTCTCTTTTCTCTGTCACAGGAATGCATACATCAGTGAACAAAATATATCCATGGAAGAATAAAAAAAAACCTCAGTGAACTACTAAAAAGTAAAGATAGCAATAAAAGGGACCATCAGTTGGCATAATGGCTATGTCACTGGACTCCCATGTAGTCGACCGCAGTTTGAGTCCTGGATCCAGTGACTTACAACTCACGCTGGGTGCATGTGCATGTGTGCGCAAGATCCCTAGAGGAGAATAGAAGAGAAGGGATTGTGGTGTGACCATCATACCTGGGGGTTGATCTCTCACTTTCTGTCTCTCTGTCTTTCTGGTGAGCACATGCACCCTATAGCAAAACCTCTCCAAAAAAAAAAAAAAGATAGCAATAATAATTATCTTTTCAAAAGAGAAAAATAATGTTCAACATAGATAATATTAAAGCTGCAAATGTAAAATAAACATTTAAAAATCATTTAAATATGAATATTTTCAGTTATGTTTAAACTCTGTATTTGAGCCAATTAAAGAGGAAAGATTAACAGAGATGGAGGATATACAAATTAATTGTATTGGGCCAGTTCCACGACCTGGTGGTTAAGGCAGTCAGATCTCTCGTGGCTAATCACGTGGTTTGAGTTCCAGACCTCATATTTTGAGAAACATACTAAGTGGATGTGTGTGTGTGCCCAAAATCCCCAAAGAAGGGAGAGATAGAGGAGAAGGGATTACAATGTGACCATGCCTCATGGGGAGTGGGTGTTTTCTCCTTTCCCTCTCTCTGTCTCTTTTTCTGGTCTAAACTCATGCTTTCTAGCAATAAGAAAAGAAGAAAAGGAAGAAATAATAACAATTGAATAAAAATAGCAACAGATGAGGGGAAGAGAAATAAGGCCAAGGGAAAGAAAATAAAAAAAGAAGGGAAGAGAACTAAAAATACTAAAAAGGTAAATGTTGGAATTAATGGTATAGAACTACTCCAAGCTTCTGACTCCTTCGATTTATGGTTCATTCCATTTGTGTTCTTTAAACAGAAAGCAACTTTTCAGCATTTAAAATAATCTCCTCGCTCTTCTCTTTAATTTGAATATAATTATTGTATATTTATGGGGTGCAATGTGTTTTCTCAGTACAAGACCACGATGTGTAATGATTCAATCAGAGCAATCAGTATTCCATCATCTCAAACATTTGTCATTACATTGTGTTGGGGACCTTCAAAATTCTCCTTTTTAGCTATTCTGAGTAAATTGTTGTTAACTATAGTTGCCTACTGGAAAATGTTCTTCTTAGCTGTATATAATACTGTTTAATTTATCCACATCTCTCTGTCCTCCTCTCCCCTCATTCTTTCCAGCTTCTAATAGCCTTTCTTCAAGTGTTTATTTCTATGAGGTCATTGTTTTTAGCTTCCACAAATGGGTGACACTGTGCTGAATTTCTCTTTCTGTGTCTGGCTTATTTTACTTAACATAATGTCTTCCCAGGTCACCCATGTTGCCTCAAATGACAGAATTTCATTTTTCTTTTCTTTTCTTTTTTTTTTTTTTTAAACAGATTTTCCCTATAGGGCATGTATGCTTGCTGGAGAGAAAGAAGACAGAAAGTGAGAAATCACTTTCCAGGGGGGATAGCCACACCACAACCCTTTCTTCTCCATTCTCCTCTTGGGATTTTGGGCACCAATGCACACGTGCCCAGTTCGATTTTCAAGCCTGTGAGTCTGGGGCTCGAGTGGTACAGTTAGCCATGTGGGAGTCCAGCACCTGAGCCACCATGCCTTAACCATCTTCTCCTTTCTGTTCCAGGAAAAGTAAGGGTAGCATCAGGAGAGCCTGCTTGCATCTGCTGCTACTTACTTTACTAATCTAAATAGATGTAAATTTATTTTACAAAAGATTCGCTTTTTTTAAATTAAGTTCTTATGTCTGCAGACCCTCTGACTAGTTATTTCAAAATATGCAGAAGAAGTATAATTTGGGTCACATATTTTGGCTCCCTATAGTGTGTGTGTGTATGTGTGTGTGTGTGTGTGTGTGATGTTTTAAAAATCCATTCACTTTTATTTCTTTAACTGCAGGGGGCACATGCACTTGACAGAAAGAAAGAGAGAAAGAGAGAGAGAGAACCCCCAGTCAGGCATGGTTACACCGCAATCCCTTTTTCTCCATATTTCCATCCTGTCAGGATTTGGGGCACACTCACACACACTCAGCATGTTTTTCAAGCCACCTGGGCCAGGATTTGAATTATAGTCAGCCATGTGGAATCTGGACCCAATGTACTGCACTTAAGCACTGAGTTATGGGGATGGCCCTCCATTTGTTAGTGGTGAATTCCATATCTTGGCCAGTGTGAACAGTGCCCTAATAAACATGGAGCTGCCTTCATGGAGATGTCTTCAAACACACTGATTTCCTCTCCTGTGTTGATGTGCCTACTAGTGGGGTTGCTGGATCATAGAGCAGGCCTGTGTTTAGTTTTTTGAGAAACCTCCTTACTACTTTTTATAATGGCTGTACTAATTTACATTCCTACCGACTGTGTAAAAGAATTTCCCTTGTTCTTTCTTTCTTTCTTTCTTTTTTTTTTTAGTAATAGTCATTCTAACTGGGGTTAGAGGATATCTTACTGTGGTATAATAATCTTTTCTACATAGCCTGGACTCTTAGAACTTTGTAAGAACTAGAAGTGACTTGAGGAATGTAACTAGGGAAAAATAAACTCAGAAGGAACTGTGATTTTCCCAAGTGTCTTTGGCCTTAGAGCTGGGACTGAGGTCCTATCACCCCCTTTTCCTTATCTGTTCTTTCCCCTCTCCCCTACCCAGCACTCTTTCTACAGTATTATCTCTTCACCTGCTTGTACTCTAAACCTTCATGAATTATTTCTTATTTTTAAGTAAAGCTTTATTTCCCAATTGAATTATTACTCACATAGCTGGAAGGTTTGTTTTAGAAATTTGGGTTTAAAATGTGATGTAATGGATTGCTAACTAGAACCAAGAAGTTCCTTTGACATTCAAATACTGTCTTATTTTTGCTTCCTTATGGGATTAGGATTCCCTTATCCATCTGATTTCAATTCATTATTCTTCTATCATGCACAATTTATTTTAAAGCAAATGTAATTCTTTGGCCTAATTTTGGATGATAGCAATGGGAAAGACCCAAGGAAAACACTTTCAAGGCAAGAGAAGAAGAGAATGAAGATTTATGAATCTACCACATGCCAGATATGTTTTATTCATGATATCATTTACCTTTCCCAGTCCTTCTGAGTTAGACACACACCTAATTTAAAGATAAGGAAGAGAAGCTCAGAGAAGAGCTTGAGTTTGCACAAGGTCAACCTGTATGTGTGGGAGGCATTCAACTCTAGATGTGTTGCCTTCTACTTTCTATTTTTTCCCCAACTATCAAACAGTAGCAAACCCTACTGTTCTCTCGTGTTGCAATTATATACCAAGGAAGCTGCTCAATAAATATCTGTTAAACAATCCAACTGACCTTCACATTTTCTCCTATAAATGGCCATAGTTTCTTTAAAGGAAAAAAAATTAATTATTGTGATTTGGCCAGAATATTATCTCCTAATGTCCCAGGAGTCACCAGGAAGAGTGAACTAAGACTGGGTTAGCTCAGTTCCCCTCTGTCACCAACTGCTATTTAGCCTTTGTGCATCATTTAACTTCCTAAGTCTTTTTAACTAAAAGGTAGATATAGTGTTAAGGTTGATGGGTTTTAGAATAACACACATAAAATATCTGGCATATAGTAGGAGTTCAACAAAATAAAAACTACTACTATTATACCAGTAGTTGAAGTGAAAATAAGTAGGGGACCTCATCACTTGAAGGCTTTGGGTGACTCAGGCCAATTTGGGTTCATTTGTGGGAATGATGAGGGGAAGAGGGTATGATGTTGAAGAGCTACCATATGCAGTATGAATCTGGAGAAAAGAGAAAGTTTCTGTTAAGGAATTCTGTACCTGCAAGATTCATATGTTGAAGTCCTTACCCACGGTATTCTGTAATTTGATCTTATTTTGATATTGGGTTTTTACTGGTATAATTAGTTAGGATGAGGTCATACTAGTCTAGGGTAAGCCTCTAATCCAGTATATTGGTGTTATGGTTTAGATAATGGTTTGTCCTTGAAAGGTTCATGTCTTAGGATTTGGTATTAGTGGGCAGTGACTAGATGTCCTCCAAGTTCGTGTGTTGGGACATGCTTATATTGTAAAAGTGTTAACACTTAATTCCTTCACAGTGCGCAGTGCGGGGCCTTTGGTGAGATAAGTTTATTAAGGTGGAATCCCTTTCAGTGAGTTCTGGTAGGTTTATGAGAGAGGAAAGGAGGCCAAAACAGTCAGGAACATATGGACTGTTGCTCTGCTCAAGATCCTGCCCTCCTCCACATTGTATTATTCTTTTTTATAAAAATATCAGTTGTCTCAGTCTGTTCTTGCATTGACAACAGAAAAACCTGAGACTGAGTGATTAATAAAGAAACAAAGGTTTATCTCATGGTTTGGAAGTTCAAAGTCTAGAGCCAACGTCTGGTGAGGGTACAACATGGAATGGAAAACAACTGTAGACACCAAGAGAGAGTGTGGCAGAGGGTCAGAAATAGGGGTTAAAGGGACCAGCAATTAGCGTAATGGCTATGTCACTGGACTCCCACGTAGTCAACCACGGTTCGCGTCCCGGACCCGGTGGCTTAAAACTCACGCCGGGCGCGTGTGCGTGCGTGCCCAAGATCCCGAGAGGGGAATGGAGGAGAAGGGATTGCAGCATGGCTATCCCCCCTGGGGGGTGATTTCTTGCTTTCTATCTCTCTGTCTCTCTCTGTCTGTCTGGCAAGCACACACACCCTATA
>NW_006159921.1:4677567-4678240 GCF_000334495.1 Tupaia belangeri chinensis
ACACACATATATATTTGATATATATATATATATATATATATATAAAACTAGAAATGGAAAATTATTGATGAAACATGCATGATTAAGCTGCTATGCAGTATATTCTGGATGGGAAATCACATTTTGTATGCTGTGACGATGCTCAGGGAATTAATGTAAATTAATTAATTAAAAAAATGTTTCAGAAAAAAAAAATCTCATGGAAATACGTGTAATGGGAAAACTATGTATGAATTTCAAAAGGTTTTTGTACCAAAACAAATTCATACTTTAATTGTAAAAAACAAAAAACAAACAAACAAAAAAACTTAATTTAATTAAAAAAAAAGGAAAATTTGGGGGTAGATGGTGGCATAGCTGGAAAAATGTGCTATGTTGCAAGGCTGACCCACATGGAAAGGTTCTTGGTTCATGCCTGGAGATCATTTTGAGTATCCATCCTTGCTCACGACCCAGGGCTGGCTGAGGCTAAGGAGTGAGTGCATTATGGTATCAAGATCCTATTGGTGGGAACCAGCAGTTAGTGTAATAGCTATGTCGCTGGATTCCCACGTGGTCGAACGTGGTTCATGTCCCGGACCTGG
The DNA here is from genome assembly GCF_000334495.1 of Tupaia belangeri chinensis. NCBI lineage: Eukaryota > Metazoa > Chordata > Mammalia > Scandentia > Tupaiidae > Tupaia > Tupaia belangeri. The sequence goes on from NW_006159921.1 coordinate 4,678,152, forward strand.
TGGCTTAAAACTCATACCAGGTGCATGTGTGGGCGGGCCCCAGATTCTGAGAGGAGAATGGAGGAGAAAGGATTGCGGCATGACCATCT
>NW_006159921.1:4678276-4722486 GCF_000334495.1 Tupaia belangeri chinensis
CTCCCCACGGGGGTGGGGGGTGATTTCTCGCTTTCTATCTCTCTGTCTCTCTCTGTCTGTATGGCGAGCGCACGCGCCCTATAGCAAAAATCTCTCAAAAAAATAATAAACAAAAAAATTAAAAAATTAAAAAGATCCTATTGGTGGTGGTGAAGGTGGGTGTTCTCTGTTTCTCATGGAAACAATATATAAACTTTGTATAAAATAAGAGTCAGGTGGAATTTGGACACACACACATCCCACACAAAAAGGGAGAATATTGTGTGAAGGTTAAAGTCATGCAAAACACAAGCCAAGGAACTACTAGAAGGAAGGAGAGAGCCCTAGAATAGATCCTTTTCTAGTGTCTTTGGTGGAAGCATGGCCCTGACAACACTTTGATCTCAGACTTTCAGCCTCCAGAAGTGTGAGATAATACATTTCTTTTTTTTTTTTTTTCCATTTTTTGGAGAGTTTTGTTTTTTGGGTTTTTTTTTGTTTTTGTTTTTTTTTTTTTGAGAGATTTCACTATAGGGCGTGTGCGCTCGCCAGACAGACAGAGAAAGATATAGAGACAGAAAGCGAGAAATCACCCCCCGGGGGGATGGTCACGCTGCAATCCCTTCTCCTCCATTCTCCTCTTGGGATCTTGGGCACGCATGCACATGTGCCCGGCATGAGTTTTAAGCTGCCGGGTCTGGGACTCGAACCGCGGTCGACTACATGGGAGTTCAGCGACATAGCCATTACACTAACTGCTGGTTCCCAAGGTTTTTGCTATAGAGTGCATGTGCTCGCCAGAAAGACAGAGAGACAGAAAGCAAGAAATCACCCCCCAGGGGGGATGGCCACACTGCAATCCCTTCTCCTCCATTCTCCTCTCTGGATCTTGGGAATGCACACACATGCGCCCAGCATGAGTTTAAGCTGCCAGGTCTGGGACTTGACCCAGTGACATTAGCCATTATGCCAACTACTGGTCCCGAGACAATAAATTTCTGCTGTTTAAGCCACCTTGTTTGTGATGCTTTGTTAGGACAACCTTAATAAATCAGTGTCTAAAGAGAAGGATTAGGGGCTTGTAATGGTTTGTTTAATGATTAAAGCTCTATAGGGTCAGTTATATGATACTATCAGATAGGACTCTGTTCTGAGTTGGAGTCTTGAAGCAAAACTAGAAACTTTATCTGAGTTTTCTAGGAAAAACACCTGCACAAACAATAACCATTTACTGTGTTTTAAGGAAGGAAGAATGAAAAAGAAAACCCTCAGGAAGAAAACGTATGGGTTGTTTTGTTAGATGAAATTTAAAGGACAATTGAGAAACTTATGAGTAAGACATTCCTAGTTCCAATAAAGAAGGACAAAGGACAATCACACAGAGATGACATTATGGAGTCCAAAACTACAGTCAAAGCACTTGGTTGAAGCAAAGCTGAGAACGAGCCTTAGAGTATCCTAGTGTCTTCAGACATTCCATAGAACTTCAAAACTCACTTTGTGAATGCCAGGCACCTCATTTAGTCTTCCTGAGGGCCAGCCAGTGGCATGGTGGTTAAGGCAGATGGATCCCATATAGCCAACTGAGTGGTTCAAGTACTGGACCTGACATCTTGAAAAAAACACTCTGGGTACATGTGCAGGCATGCCCAAAATCCTGAAAAGAGAGAAAAGCAAAGAAAGAATTGCAGTGTGGCCATGACCCATTGGGAATGCTTTCATACTTTCTCTCTGGTGAGCACATGTGCCCTCTGGCAAAAAAAAAAAAAAAAAAAAAAAAATCAAAAGCTTCCTGCAAATTTGCAGAGGGACAAACCATTATTCTTATTTTAAAGACAAAGGAGTTCTGATTGTCATCCACAAAACTTTAGTTTGCCAGGATGGGATTAGTAACATCCAGGGATCCTTATCTTGCTCCTGAGTTCCAAAGGTGCCCATGCAGACTCTGTACACAGTAACAGAAAGATTTAGGAAGCTGGGAACCAAAAGGTCACACTGTTGTGATTTGTCTCTCCCTGCCTTTCCTTTCAGGGAGCGCCGAATAACACACACTCCTCTTGTTTAGAGCCCCAAATCCCTGAGAACTGAGGACAAAGTTCAGCGTTTCTCAAGAGTATCAAGGGAAACCTCTTTCTCGTGACTACATCTTTTCTGAGTATACTAGTCATTGAGATACAGAAGGTAAGAAAGCATTTATTATCTACCTCTGTTGCAACTGTTCATCTCGACTTTGACTGCCAGCGTTCCAGATAGGGGCTATGTGACAGCAGGTTTTGTGAATATCCTGGCTATTCCACATCCTCCCGAGGTAGTGGGAAGTCATCTGCACATATTTCATTTTTTGCTCAAGGCTTCTCTGTGCTCAACCATTACTTAATTAAACACCAGCCATATGCTGGGCTCTGCTGGTTCTGTTTGGCACATTTCCAGCCTGGTGGCCTCAACTGTCATCTAAAGTTGACAGCATCCAAAACAAAGTGCAGGAGATGCTAGAAAGAAGGGGGCTTGGTTTGGAAGACTGCAAGGGGCTAGGGAGAGAAGAATGAGTTTCTAGAGGAAGTCGTTCGGTGAAACCTGGAACCGTGGCAGCCAGCGGAATTTGGACTCTGGAGTGTTTGTCAGAATTGATAAAGACATTCTTATCATGCAAATTTGTCAGAGAAAAGCTGTTTGTCAGGGGAAGTGGGTAGAAAACTCTTATTATGATAGAATTTTGGAGAAACACTTATATTCAGCAGTCATTACACACATGCTCAGGAGGAAAATCAGAAGAGTCAAAAAAGGAAGCAATTGATTTCTTAAATGGCAACAAGACAACTTTTTTCCCACTAAATGAAGTGTGAATGAGAAAGTAATGTGTTTTTGTTTCTGTTTATTTACTTATTTATTTGGAGAGGTTTTTGCTATAGGGCGCATGAGCTCACCAGAAAGACAGAGAGACAGAAAGCAAGAAATCATCCCCCAAGGGGGATGGCCATGCCACAATCCCTTCTCCATTTTTCCTCTCAGGATCTTGAGCATGCACTCACATGCACCTGGCGTGAGTTTAAGCTACTGGCTCCGGGACTTGAACTGCAGTTGACTACATGAAAGTCCAGCGATGACATAGCCATTATGCCATCTGCTGGTTCCCCCCCCCTTTTTTTTTTAGAGAGAGATTTTTGGTATAGGGCACATGTGCTCACCAGAAAGACAGAAAGCAAGAAATCAACCTCCAGGGGTCATGGTCATGCTGCAATCCCTTCTCCTCTGGTCTCTTCTTGGGGATTTTGGGCATGCATTCATACATGCCTGGCATGAGTTTTAAGCTGCCAAGCCTGGGACTCAAACTACGGTTGATTGCATGGGAGTTCCGCGACATAACCATTACGTCATCTGTTGGTCCCGGCAACAATCTGACAGCTCTCACTATCAAGGTCTCCCTAAATTTAACCTAAGTATCTTCTGCTTTTGAAGTATCTCTTCATTCTCTCTCATTTATCTGTTACCAGTTTTATAATGAAGCACTGATGACATAGTGATTTATAATAGAAGTGTCTCATGAAAGAATCTAATCAGATTAGATCACCAGGTTAATAAATTATAATTAAAACAGTGGTTCAAAAGCCTGAGGTCATAGCATATTGGTGAATCACCATCAGTTGTGAGGTGTATTGCAAATAGCTTGTTACTAATAATAGATTACCTAAGTGTGTGAATGATTTACCTATTTTTATATGGAGGGTGAACTGAAGGTTATTCCCATCAATGGTATTCTACGTTCTGTGTGCTCCAGTTTTGTTTGACACAGGTGGAGGAACAGGTAACAGAAGGAACTGCATATATACTATACTTTCAGACCACTCACCTACTTGTCAAATATTTGCAAAGCACCTACTTTGTGCCAGGCTTAGGGGATACATCAGTGCACACAGCAGACATGCACTTTGTCCTCATGAAAGTAAACAGATAGCAGGAAAAACCATACTATTTTGCTTACACTGAATCTTCAGTACAACCCTGAGAGGGAAAATCATTTTCCCATTTTCCCAATTTCATACATCTCAGGCTACTAGGAATCTAAAGTTCAGTCTCTAAGCTGGTGGCTTTCAACTCTCTCTGAGCATGCATTCCTATCAGTGAGTAAATTTTCAGTACTCATTCCTTTACTGTGTGTGTATGTATGTGTAAACCCAATAAGCATACATTTGCATAGACTTTTTGCACATGCATAGTCTTATAAATTATATGTACATTTTATAAATCTTCTCGCATCCTCATTTCGGACACTTCTGTTCACTTCCTGATTTGTTTATGCGTAATAGAAATCATCTACCTCTGATCTCCCAACCCCTAGATTTTTGCTCTGGATCAGTGGGATGGGAACTCTGGTTAAAAACTAGACCTAGGAAATTTTTCTCAAAATAAAAACAGTAATTTTCAAGTTTATAGGGACACTTTGTTTTTTTGGAGAGGTTTTTGCTATAGGGCATGTGTGCTTGCCAGAAAGACAGAGCAAGACAGAGAGACAGAAAGCAAGAAATCATCCCCCAGGAGGGGATGGCCATGCTGCAATCCCTTCTCCTTCATTCTCCGGGAACTTGGGCATGGACATACACGCACCCGGCATGAGTTTAAGCCACCAGGCCAAAGATTCGAACTGCTGTAGACTACATGGGAGTCCAGCGACATAGCCATTATGCCAACTGCTGGTCCCAGTTTAGACTACACTTTTATATTGCTCAGGATGTTTCCCTGATATGGTTTTTATATGCAAAGGTCGGTTCTTCTCACAGATTGTAAATTCTACTCACTTCCTTTACATTCTCTTTCTTGGCTGGAGTCTACCTACTACAAGCAAAAGAGTATCTTACATATCTGTTTCACTCCCCCCACCCAGAGCCCAGAGCATCCAGGAAAAGACTAAACACCAGGAATTCTTCACCCTTCAGTGATGGCTTTTTTTCTCATTGGAAAACAGGAAAGAGACTTTTTACAACAGTTGTAAATCCTGTGAAAACAAACTGCTCCCAGGCCCTGTAGGGAAGCCAGGCTGCTTCTGTGTCCCTAGGCATAGAGGGCTGGGAAAATGCAGGCAAGAGTTTTGGCATACATGAAGCAGCTGAGTGGAAGCCAGAGCTGATGTTTAACCCTCCATAAGCACAGTGAAGAGAGTGGCGGAACTGAATCAGCACGTTAGTCTGTCTGCCTCTCTACTCATCTAAACTTCCCTAGCTGCTGCTGCTTCTTTTTTTTTAAAAAGACTTATTTAATTTAATTAATTTATTAATTTTAATTTGGCCAGAAAGGGAGAGAGTGAAAGAGAGGGAAAGTAAGAAAGCAAACCACCAGGTTCAGGACTTGGGACTTGAACCACTATCAGCCATGTGGGAGTTTAGCACCCTTAACCACCACACCATCTACCGGCCCCATTCCCTAGCTTCCTTTATCCCTCTTTGTCTTGTCCTCTATGGAGGTGCCTCTACTGAACTGCCAGGAAATGGTTGCTGCAAACTCCTGAACTTGTTATAGCCAACACCTCAGTGTCAATAACCCCGTGCATGTTATTGATTTATTTATGTTTGGTTCATAATTCTTTATTCTACAGATTAGGTCTTGGAGCATCCATCATCCAGAGGTTCTGCCCTGAGTTCTAATTCTAATCCAGTCACTTACTTCCTAGAATGCATTCAGTCTCATTCAATCCTCTGCAGAAAGAGAACTTTGAGATTAACGAACTCTCAAGGTCCTTTCAGCTCTGGCATGCTTGTCCCTACCTCTTTTTTGTTTTTCCCCCGACTTTTCCAATTTTCCACCCTGGGCTTTCTAGAATGAGGGAATTAGTGACCAGAGGATTTGTCCAGAAAAACTGCCTATGGCTGCAACATTGTTACTGATCAGGGAGCTGTCTCAAAAAGCTTAACAGGGAGTTGAAGCCTCTCCTTTCACAAGATGTGTGCGCACACCCCATTTGCTAACATGTTTTCCATCTGACATTTCAAGTAACTATCCTCATGTTGGTGCTTCTTTAAGTCAAGGTCTGTTCTGTGCTCTTTGCAAAGGACGTAAACCAAGACAAATGGTCTCAGTTCAGGCAGATGGTGATGCATTGTTTTCCTAGTTGCTGGGGTATACTAGCAAACTTATTGTTCTCAAATGTAAAAATAATGAATTTACCATCGTACGTGGAGTGTTGACAATGTGAATGAAACATGTTAGATTTATTGGCGCTTCAGAGATGATCTTTAATTTTTAGTAGAACATTGCCTTTTATTTCCATCCTAAGAGAATTTCAACTGCATTCCCTTTAAAACATTTTTTAAAAGATGGTCACAGTGGTTAGAAATTTAAGTTGTTTTTTTTTTTAGATGAGTATATTAGTTGGAAATCATGCTTAGCTATGACTAGCAAAGACCCCCAAATACAGTGGTTGAAACCTGATGTTCTTTCCCCTGCATCCCAATGTTGGGAGAAAAGTAGTTCGGCCAGGTACCATGGCTCCAAGATACCCCCAATATTCCAGGTATCTTTAGTTCTGTCCCACCAGCTTCATTCCATCCTTGAGGTTGTCTTCTCGTTACCAATGGCCACAGCAGCTCCAAACCTCTGCATTTCAGGGAAGGAAAGGAGTAAGAGAGGAGGGTGAACGGTCAGATGCCAGTTGGATTAACTGAGAGGCACATCCAGCAATTTCTGCTTATATTTTGTTGACTGGTACTTGATTAAATGTCTACCCCTATCTATAAGGAAGACTAAAAAGATGCAAGTTTTTCTTGTGTTTTGTTTTTGTTTTTGTTTTTGGCCGGAGGGCATGTGTGCTTGCCTGAAAGAACTACAGAGAGAGAGAAGAGAGCAGGAAAGTGAGAAAGTATTTCCATGAGGAATGGTAATGTTGCAGTCCCTTCTGAATCTCTCATTCCTTTTGGGATTTGGGACATGTACACACACACATGGCCATTGTGTCTTTCCAGCTGCCAGGTCTGGGACTTAATTGTGGAGTTGGTCATGTGGGATCCAACCACCTTAACCACCATTCCAACAGCTGGTCCAAAAGATGCAGATTCTTGCTGGGTACATTGACATGGAAAAATCTGGGTTCCATTAGAAAAGAAAAGGGAGAGAATGAATTCAAGGCTGGCAATTACCCTAGAGCAGTTGTTTTTTTCCTTCTAAAAGTAATATACTTTTGTTAAGATAAATTTAAAACCTCTGGAAAAGGAAAAGGAACAGATGATGAAGCTGTTGACTTTTCAATTTGCTCTCCAGAAACATTTAATATAATTGTTTTCTTATTTTTTTATTAACATTCAGAAGCTTATTTATTTATTTATTTTGGAGAGTTTTTTTTACTATAGGGCGTGTGAGCTCGCCAGAAAGACAGAGAGAGACAGAAAGTGAAAAATCACCCCCCGCGGTGATGGCCATGCAGCAATCCCTTCTCCTCCATTCTCCTCTCAGGATCTTGGGCACGCACGCACACGTGCCCGGCGTGAGTTTAAGCCATTGGGTCTGGGACTCGAACTGCAGTCGACTACATGGGAGTCCAGCGACATAGCCATTATGCCAACCGCTGGTCCCGCATTTTTATTTTTTTAAGTTTATTTATTTATTGAGAGAGATTTTTTGTTATAGGATACATGTGCTCTCCAGAGACAGAGGCAGAGAGACAGAAAGCAAGAAATCACCATCCAGGGGGGATGGCCATGCTGCAATATCTTCTCCTTCATTCTCCTCTCAAGATTTTGGGCATGCACACACATGGGCCTGGAGTGAGTTTTTAAGATGCCAGGTCTGGGATTTGAACAGCGGTCGACTCTGTGTGAGTCCATTATGCCAAATGCTGGTCCCCTTGTTTAAGTGAGAGAAGGAAAGAGGGAGAGGTAGCCTTAAGGGTCCTGCCACACTTAGATCCTCCGGCAAGCCTCCTAGCCAATCAGGATCACAGATGTGCACTGGCATCTCAGCATGCTCAGGTCAGCCCTGGATCTCAACTCTGATCTCCTGCATGGCTCCGGCATGGTGCAGTGGCCCTCATTGGTTGCGCTGCTGTAGCCAGTCCTGAAATTATTTTTCTGATTAGAAAAGGAATGCCTATTCATTGGGAAACTTTGAGAACATTGGCAAAATAAAGAGCAGCAAATATTACAGAACAGAATAGAAATCGCCCCTCATCCCATTGCCCAGATTTTGTACTATCCTATTTTGTTATATTTTCTGCCATTCTTTATGTGAATTTTGCTTATGTCTAACCACAGAGTATGTACCAGTCAGCACCTTTATTTTTTCACTTTTACGATAAAATCAATGGATTTATGTATGAGCCTACCCTAGAGGATCCCTGAGTCTTCATAACAAAGCATCCCAAATTGTGATTACAAATCTGTTTGGAAGGTGCTTGACGTAGGACAGAATGAATAGCATAGACTGATTTTCTTCTGCACTGTTTCTGGCAGACCATAAGGCAGATTTGGCTCACTTCTCACTCTCAGTCTGAGACTGTATTATATGTTCTCCTTTCTGTATTTTTCTGTCTCAAAAAAATGTCAAATGTGCAAACCAAGAGTTAATATGATTCATTAGGAAATATGAGCTGTCCTGCCCAGTCTTACCAGATGGCTCACGAAGGTGGATTTTTCTCCGTCTTATAAATTCATAGGATGTCAAAGCTAGAAAGGGCCTTCATTGGCCACCAGCCCAAACCCCTAAAGCAGCAGCCATGAGAAGAAGAAAGGAGAAGTGCCCCGCACAGGATCATATGTGGCATGGTATGCATACAACTAATTGGTACATTTCAAAGGTGTTAGGACTCCCACAAGCATTTATGGCAGTAAGATTTTCCAGGATCCTCAATCCAATGGCAGCCAATTGCTAACAGCATTAACAAAAATCTAGGGATTTATAACTTGCTCAGGTTTCTCAGATTAGTAATTCCATTTACTCTATGGGGATTTTCAGAGAAAATGTGCACACTACAGACCACAGCCTTGTCCATTGAGTGTTTCCTTGGTATGAGCACAGGCCTTTGCTAAGCGCTATGGGGCTGCACTATAAATTTACAAAGCTTATGGCTGGTTGGGAAGATGAGAGAGGCGCAGAGCAAACAAGGTGCATTCATACAACGGAGTGTCACACCCCTGGGAAATGCAGTGAGGTCGATTTGTGTGAACCACCCTGGGAAGGTGGCTGTGATATATTAGAAGTAAAATGCAGGTGGTGGAGGAGTATGATGATAAACATAGTATGAACTCTTCTGTGTTAAAAAAAAGTCCATTTACACACACGTGTTTTCATGTGCATAGAAAACATCTAGGCAAATACAAAACTTTTAACAGCGGCTATGTAATAAAGAGTGGGATTTGCAAACAGATGAATGGGTTGAAAATGTGTATACAATACTCTATGGAATACTATTCAGCTATAAAAAACAATAACACAGGACCAACAGGTGGCGTGGTGGTTAAGGTGCTGGATACTCCCACATGGCCAACCAGGGTTCGAGTCCTGAATCTGGTGGCTTGCTTTCTCACTTCCCTCTCTCTCTCACTCTCACCCTCTGTCTCTCTCTGGTCAAATTAAAAAAATAAATGAATGAATAAATAAAATAAATAATTATTAAAAAAACAATAACACCCTGGCATTTGATAGAAAGTAGTTGAATATGGAAGATTTATTGCTGAGTAAAGCAAGTCAGGCTATGAAAGAAAGATATTGTATGTCCCCACTTAATATATACTGACTGTCCACACTTTATGGTAGAGACTGAAAGATTGGAGGACATAAAAGCAGTGTATTTCCATGTAAGCTTGGCATCATAAAAAAATAGCAAGGAGGGTGGGAGAAGGAAAGAGTACAGGGAAGGAAATCAGGGAGAAAAACTAGAAAGGCAAGACATTTGTGGCACACAGAAATGGTTTATCATCTGCTGTTGATATTAATGAATATAGTATTCTCAACTGGACTGGTCTGAGGTGTATTTCATATTGGGTAAATTCTCCTTATGAGCCAAATAATGTATAGCAATTGAATGTTCAAAAAAAATAGTAAGAATAATAAAATAATTTTTAAAAAAAGAAATAATAATAAAAGAAAGAATGGGATTTGAAGTTGGGGAAAAAGCTTTTTGCTTGTTTTAATTTGCTATAGGGCACATGTGCTCACCTGAGGGAGCCAGAGAAGGAAAGTGAAAAAGCAATCTCATGGGAGTGGGGGCAAAGATCAGCTGTCTCAATCCTTTCTTTTTCATTCTCTCAGGATTTTGGGCACACATACACACACACACATGTGCTCAGTGCATTTTTCAAGCTGCTGGGTCCAGGTCTCTAACCATGCAGTCAGCCGCGTGGGATCCAGCCACCTTATCACCATGCTACTTGCTGGCCCCTAACTTTTTATTTTACTTTTTCCATTTACATACTTCTGGTTTTAAAAAAATTAATCATGTATTCCTGGTTTCCCATCATACATTTTGAATAATCATAGTTATCTATCGCAGAGTTGTTGTGGTATTTAAATGAGCTGTAATGAATAAAATGCTTAGATCTTTCCCAGGCATATGCTAAATGCTCAACAAATAGTAGCTGGGGTTATGAGGATGATGACAGTGACAATGATGATGGAAGCCTAGTCCTTCCGTACCGTTGCTGAATGTATACATTTATACAGGTTAGTGATAGGACAATTTGACCAGATACACATGCCAAAAGTCTTCAGCGTTGAAAACACTTGACAGATCAGTTCTACTTTCAGAAATTTCTCCCATGGGGGGAAAAAAAACTGATTAGGAATGTAACAAGTATGTACAAAGATGAATAAAGAACAAATAATTGGCAACAAGCTAAATGTTAAAAATGGAAATGGGAATGGTTTAATAAATCATAGTGCATCTTTACAATGGAATAGTATGAGTTCTTTGTAGCAATGCATTTATTGACATTGTAATGTGCTAGTCATGTAATAGTAAATGAAAAAAACTAACTTCTGATAAGCATACACAATACAGTCCCATGATAGTGCAAAAAATGGAATAGACATATGTGTGTCTATGTATGTCTAGAAGCTCATGCACTATAATTGCATGCACAATATTGAACCACAGGTAACTAAAATTTTTCTTCTTTATACTTAGGCACAGTTTCCAATTTTTCTACAATGAATCTCTGTTGCTTGTATATTTAAAAAAATAAAAGGCAAAGGGCCTTTGGGGCGCATTTCCTAATGCAGCGTCCATTCCAACTCCGACATAGGATGCCTCTGCTTGCAGCAAGAGGAGATGGGAGCATTTCCAGCTTCTAAGAATCAAGTGAGCAAGTGTTTTCAATCTCAACTGCAGACTCAATAGACATAAGACTAGTGTCCTGGCCTGACTCAAGAGACTGACATTTGCATGTTGGTTGAAGGCCAAAATGAGGAAATAAGTAAGCAAAATTGGGTTAAGTTTTGAAATGATCTAACCCATGGGGTTGTTCTATAGATTTACACAACTTCCAGCCTCACTGGAGAGATGACAGAGACACACGAACAAATACGGTGTATTCAGATGAAGGAATGTCAAGGCACCTGAAAAGGCAATTAGGTAAATCTACATGAACTGCCACGGGAAAATGAACTGATGTGGAAAGATTGATTTCTCAAGAACAGATAAAGTTCTAAGGGAGACAAGAACAGCGACTTACTTTCCCTCTTCCTGAGCTTTTCCTAGCAGTTTTGGATCAAGCTCAGCTGGTTTGTGCAAAATCCAGACTACCTCTAGGCTCCTTCCAGAAATTTGCCAAGAAGAGGAAAGGACATAAAGAGGCCCCCGGTAGTTAGCTGCAAGGGGTCTCAGCCTTGTATCCCCCACCTTTCAAGGAAGAAAAGAGCTGGAAATTGGACTTAATTACTTTTTCCTTTCTGTTATTTTTTTTTCTAGGCTCCCATGGGTGGTACTATTTGAGGGAAGGGAGGAGAGTCCCCAGTGAGCTGAACTTCACAGTTACCCACGTATTCAGCCTTATTGCTTGCTCTTCTCCCCCTCCCCATTCACATATACCCTCTGTTAGGAAGTTTCTTAAGTATTCGCAATTTCTTCCAGGGACCTTGCTCATTTTTAGCCTCTGAAATTTTCGTAGACAATTTCAGGGCTTGGTTGAAATGCCTCCTTCTCAGTGTAATCTCTCCAGACCCCTGACTTTGCCCACCACTTTAGGCTAGGAAACCCTATTCTGTGATTTCATAGCTCCCTCTCCTACTCCCTCTCCTACTCCTACCAGACATTTTTCTGGTATATTAGATTATTGGATCGCTTTCTATTTCATGCTAAAGTAATAAATGGGGAATTGAAATTTGACTTAGAGATTGGGCTAAAACAAGGCGGTTCACCCTCGGTGGAGAATAGAGTAGAGTATGTTGCAGATCTATGGGTAGCAAAACACCAGCCCCGTGTTTCTGAAAATGTAAACAAAGACAAGTTACGCCAAAAGCACTTGAGTGCTTTATAAGAATGCAACTTCTAAGGCCCCAACCCAGACCCATGACAGCTAGAATCTAGTGAAATGGGACTTTGGATCTCAATTTTAATAACTCCCAGCCAATTTTCCTGAAGGATTTTTTTTTGTTTGTTTGTTTGTTTTAACATGGGTGCATGAGCTCACTGGAAAGAGACAGTGAGAGCAAAAGTGAGAAATCACCCCCTGCCCCCAAGGGGAATGGCCACACCACAATCCCTTCTCTTCTACTCTCCTCCTGGGATTTTGGGCACACAGCACATGTACCCAACATGATTTCCAAGCTACTGGGACCAGGACTCGAACTGCAGTTGGTTGTGTGGGAGTCCAGCACCATAATGCTATACCAATTCCTGGCCCTAACCAGCCAGTTCTTATCAAAGAGATTAGAAGTGCCTAAAGACACTGGACATTTGGAGTCATGAAGACAGAAGTAAGTGAGAGTAGGAATGGGGAGATGGAAAGAAATGCCAATGGCAAGTCTCATCTGTTCTAAAATTTTGGTTAAGGCTGCCTCTAAAAGAATGATCTTTCCCTTCTTTTCCCTTATCTCAATTCTTCACTCTATATCACAAGGGAATTTATTATTGCTCTACTCTGAGAAACTAATATTAAGTATAAGATAGAATTGATAAGACTATGGATGCTAGAGATATACTATCTGGCTCAAACCCTAGTTTCTCAACTTACTTGATAAGTGATCTTGGGTAGTTACTCAATGTCTCTGTGCATCAGTTTCCTCATATGTAAAAATGGAGATTATCATAATAGATACCTACCTGCTAGAGCTTATGGAATTGAATGAACTACAACATGTAAAAGTACTTGGAACTGCATATAACAAGTACACTATATAATGAATACTAACATTGTTCTATACATTATAAATTAAGTAAAAAATTATACTTAGATTGACTATTCAAGGAATATACTGATATTTAAGAAATGCTATTTTTCTGATTCAGTTTTTTATTTCAGTTATACAAAATTTATTTATTAAAAAAAATTTACCACAGGGCATGTGTATTCACCAGAAAGAGACAGAGACAGAGAGAGAAGGAAAGAGAACAAGCATCCTCCCAGAGGAAACAGCCACAATGCAATCCCGTCTCCATTCTTCTCTCAGGATTTTGGGCACATACACATGTACTAGTCCAAGCTGCCAGGTCCAGGTCTCAAACCACATAGTTGGCCTTGCAGGATATAGCCACTTTAATCACCATGCCACCTACTAGCCCTAAACATTTTCAAATATACTAAACAATAGAGAAAATATTGATAGTCTCCAAAAAATATCTATATGCAATAATTATTGGGATTTTTGCCATATTAGCCTAACCTAGCCTTTGATTAATTATTCTAAAGAAAATAATGTATATCATTCATTTTACTCTTACATATTTCATTATGCATCTCAAAAATATGGCTTTTTTTTTTTTTTTTGCATAACCTCAATGCTCTCACTGTACGATGTAGAATATCCATAACAGTTGAAATCAGAATCCAAACTAGGGTCATTCACTGAATTTGGTCCTCATAGTTCTTTTGTTTTGTTTCATCTTTGTTTTTCTTAAAAAATAATAATTTATTTATTATCATTATTTTTCAATTTTGACCAGAGACAGACAGAAAGAATGAGAAGAGAGAGAGCAAGCCACAAGGTCTGGTACTTGAACCATGGTCGGCCATGTGGGAGTCCAGTGCCTGTTTTGTTTTATTTTTAAGAGAGATTTTTTTCTATAGGGTGCATGTGCTCGCCAGAGAGACACAAAGAAACAGAGAGATAGAAAGCAAGAAATCATTCCCCCTGGAGGAGGAGTGATGGCCATGCCACAATTCCTTCTCCGTCATTTTCCTCTTGGGATTTTGGGCATGCACATACATACACCCAGAGTGAGTTTCAAGCTTCCAGGTCCAGGACTCAAACCACAGTTGGCCATGTGGGAGTCCAGCAATGTAATCTGCTGGTCCCATCCCTAATAGTTCTTAAATCTCTTTTAATCTGGAACAGTTTTCCTTTCCTTTATTCATGTCATTGGCTTATTGCAGAAACTAGATCAGTTGTTCTTCACAATGTATCATATTCTTTTTTTGTTTGTTTGTTTGTAGAGGCTTTTGCCTTAGGGTTCATGTGCTGGCCAGAGAGAAAGAGAGAGACACTAGAGGGAAAGTGAGAAATCTCCCCTCAGGGTGGATGGCCATGTCACAATTCCTTCTCTTCCATTCTTCTGAGATCTTGGGCATACATACACACATGCTCAGCTTGAATTTCAAGCCACTAGGTCCAGGACTTTAACCGTGATCATCCATGTGGGAGTCTAACAATGTAATGGCTATGCCATCTGCTGACCCCAAGAATGTACCATATTCTTTTTTTGGAGGAGAGGTTTTTGCTATAGGGTGCATACACTCACCAGAAAGACAGAGAGAGACAGAGAGACAGAAAGTTAGAAATCCCCCCCCAAGGGAGGATGGCCACGCCGCAATCCCTTCTCCTCCATTCTCCTCTCGGGATCTTGGACACGCATGCACACGCGCCTGGCATGAGTTTAAGTCACTGGGTCTGGGACTCGAACTGTGGTCAACTACATGGGAGTCCAGCAACATAGCCATTACGCCAACAGCTGGTCCTAATGTACCATATTCTTAAAATGACAATTCTTCAAGGCTTACATGAGACAGTTCCAGTTTATGTCTTCTGTCCCAGTGTAAGTACAAATAACACCATTTTTACTCTTGGTCACCTTCCCCACTTGGGGTGTGTCTGTTTCATTGCTTAGTTTTCTTCTATCTGTCTTGTTTTCTGTACATTGATGTTAATTAAAGGCCTAATACAGGTTTACTTTAATTTTGGCAAGAATTCTTCATAGATTATCCCGTTAGCTGTATATTGCCTCATATCAGGAAGTACATAAAGTCTAGTTGCCCCACTTAATTGACATTCAAATTGATGAATGGATTAAAGTGATGTCAGCATGATTGAGCCATTATAACATTCTTCATTAGCCTTTCATCTCATTGTTTCATACATTGTTGATTTATTGCTTGAATTAATTATTGCATTAGAGGCTAGAAAATGGCTCTAGCTCTACCATTTCTTCCACATTTATTAGCTAATAGTCTTTTATAAAATATACTTTTTCTTCATTAATTAGGGCTTGGTTACCCTGGAGCATAGTTTATATAGGAAGGATAGAATAAGTGTTTAACTGTTTCTCTCTCTCTCTTTTTTAATTTGCCAAAGGGAACATCCATTCACCAGAGAAAGGTAGAGAGAGACAGAGACAGAAAGAGAAAGGAAGAAAGCTCCCCCCATGGTATGTCATGTCATAATCCTTTCTCTTCCATCTCTGCTTCCTTCCAGGATTTTGGGCAAGCCCATACACTTGTCCATCATGTTCTTCAAGCTTCCATGCTTGGGACGCAAGCAGCACAGTTAGCTATGTGGCATCCAGCTCCTTACCCACCAGACCATGAGCAGGCACCAACTCTTTCCTTCTAGTGGTCAATTTTCAGAATAAGAAGTTGAAATCTTAGTCACTTCCAGTGATGACCAATTTAGTGTTTTGTTTTTCAGGGCTTTTCTGTTTGCTTCTTTAGAAGGGGAAGATTCTCCAGTGATGACCAATTTAGTGTTTTGTTTTTTAGGGCTTTTCTGTTTGCTTCTTTCTGAGGGAAAGATTTTTCTTTCTTTCTTTTATAAGTTTGCTATCATTTTGTATCCATGAATTGTTACATGTTAAACTTAAATACATTTATAAAACAAATTATCCTCATAGACTAGGAGCTGACTATATTAGTCAGGGTTCTCCAGAGAAAATGAACTAATAGAATGTGTGTATATAGAGAGCAAGAGAGAGATTTATTTTAAGAAATTGGTTCACAGAATTGTGGGAGCTAGTTTGTCCAAAATCAGAAAGGCAGATCAGACCAGAAACACAGAGAAGAGTTGATGTTGCCACTTGAGGCCGTCTAGAGACAAAATTCTCTCTTCCTGGAAATAAGTCAGTTTTTTGCTTGTTTGTTTGTTTGGTTTTTCTTTTAAGGTCTTCACCTGATTGCATAAGGCCCATCTATATTTTGGAGGATCATCTTTATTCAAAGTTAGTTGATTTAAGTATTAACTTGTCTCTTTAAAAAGAATTATTTTATTTAACTTTATTTGTTATTCTTATTATTTTCCAGTTTGATTAGACAGAGAGAGAAGGAAAGAGAGAAAGCAAGCCACCAGGTCCAGTATTTAAACCATGGTCCACCATGCGGGAGTACAGTGCCTTTAATCACTACACCACCTTCCAACTTTATTATTAACTTCATTTTAAAAGCACCTTCTCAGTGACATGTAGACTGGTGTTTGGCCAAATATCTGGGTAATGTGGCCTAGCCAGGTTGACACATAATATTAATCATTATATTGTTTCTATAGTTTAAAAAAAATAATAAAGCCTGCTCCATGGCTTGATGGTAAGGCAGCCAGACCCCCATGGCCAATCACACAGTTTGCGTTCTGGACCTGACAGCTTGAGAAACACATGAAGCGCTTGTGGTTATGTCCCCAAAATCCCAAAAGGAGGAAGAGAGAGAGAAGGGATTGCAGCGTCATCATTCCCCAGGGAGTACCCTTTCTCCTCGCTGTTTCATTCTGGTGAATGCATGTGCCCTCTGCAAAATAATAATAATAACACCAATACAAGGTAGAAAATGCTAAATGACTAGAAGAATCAATGTTTCTTGTGGATATTCAGGAACAGGAGAGAACACTCAGGCTGAACCAAATAAGAAAGATCTGAGTTAATGATTTCTATATGATCTGCTGGCTTGGATGCTAGACTGGGAGCAGACAAAAGTAGGCTTGGTAACGTTAAGCAACACACGTTCATTCACCAAGACTCAGATTCTTCCCATGAAAAGCAAGGGTAATAGCGTCTGTCATGCCTGCCATTTTATTTTCTTATGGCAGCCAAAAGAGATTGCGGATACCAAAGCTTTTTGAACTCTACATGTTACACAAATAAACTATTAAGTTACTTTTTGTTAAGAACCAATGAACCAAAGAGAGTCAAACAAATACATTTTGAAACTATAGTCGGAAGTGTAATGGCATATTATGATGTTCAATGACTTTCTCTTTATTTGAAGAGGTCATCACTTTCAGTCTCCAAAGTTTAAGAGGAAAGTTGTCACTCTCCTAAGGGAAAAAGAATCAGAGTACTGATTTTCCATATGAATGCCTCTGTCATTAAGTTCTTTACATCCCCAGAGTCCCTAATGTGTATCTCTATGTCAACAATGTACCAAAGGAAATGCAAAGGATAAATAAAGGTAGATAAGTATAGCAATAATAAATGCAAAGGCTGGCCTTATTTGTTTATTCATTTTACAAGCATCTATCAAACACTCATAGGTAAAAGAGTAAATCAGATGCTATTGATGACACAGCAATGAATTAAATCCAGATTTTGTATTCAAGCAAACTACAGGTTATTCAGAGGAAGAGACTATAATTAAAAAGAAAAAAAACAATAATACAGAAATTGAAAATTACAATGAGAGCGCTCAGAAATACCCTTTCTGGGACCAGCGGGTGGTGTGGTGGTTAAGGCGCTGGATACTCCCACATGTCCAACCACGGGTCAAGTCTTGGACCTGGTGGCTTGCTTTCTCATTTCCCCTCTTTCTCTCTCTGTCTCTCTCTGGTCAAATTAAAATAAATGGATGAATAAACAAAACTAAATAAATAATTATTAAAAAAAAAAAAAGAAATACCCTTTCCATACCATGGAAGTTCAGAGAAGGATAGGTTAGTTTCAATAGAAGGTTCCACACAGTTTCCTAGAAGAGGTGGCAGTGGAGCTAGACTGAAGAATAGGAATAGATTTGGACCTGTGAGATGGGGCAGAGATGAGATGGTCGAGAAGAGTGCTATGGATGGGGTAGGGACTGATTATACAATACTACAAGAGAAGAAGGAGGAAAGAAATCTGGACATACACTATTTTGGGCAGTCAGTGAATTTTCTCTCCTTTACCTCTAACATCTTTCTCTGCAGTTGTGGAAAGAGTCTTGAAATCAATCTGATACTGGGATGGCAAAAAGGGCTTCTATCTAGCTCATTATCTTCCAATGATGGGTAGCAGAGGGTCACACCCAATTGGTCAGCTCAATGGTGAGAGTTATTGTCATATGTTCGCTCAATAAATAAAAATTTTATTAACATTATGAAGCTTTCCAACTCTAAAACTCTGTGATTGTTCAGAAAACAAATCTTGTGTGCATATTTTTAACATTTTAGACATAAATCTTTCTTGGCTAGAATATCCACACCCATGCTTCCTAAACAGAAAATACAGAACTGAATCTAACCTTCTTGATGATTCAGAGTGATCCTCTAAACCAGAAGGGATCATATTGGTCTATATCTCAGCTCTGCCAGGATCCGTGAAGACACAGGATTATTTATTCTAAAACTTAATGGTTCCAGAGTATTCTATCTGTTATAGGGCTCTCCACCCCACCCCCAACTCCATGTTGCTAGGCATTCAGAGCTCAGATGTTGGTGTTCTTAGTATATTTGCCTATTATGTCTCATTTTAAAAATAATTATTTTTACTTATTATTATTTGATCAGAGAGAAAGAATGAAAGTGAGAAAGCAAGCCACCAGGTCCAGAACTTGAACCACAGTTGGCCATGCAGGAGTCCAGTGCCTGAACCACCATGCCACCTGCCAGCAACCCTTATGTGTCTGTTTGCTGCTCCTATTCTACCTGAGACTTGGAAGTTAGATACCCATGTTCTGTTAGAATGTCATTTAAATGGGGCCAGGCCATGGCATGATGGTTAAGGTGGCTGGATCCGACATTGATGACTGTGTGGTTTAAGTCTCAGAACTGACAGCTTAAAAAAACATACTGGTACATGTGTTGTGCAGGCCCAAAATCCTAAAAAGAAGGAACAACACAAAAAAGAGTTACATGTAAATAAGCTCAGAATATGGGTCTGATGGGATAGCCTAAGTGTCTTCAGACATAGTGCCATCTGTCTGGCTATTCAATTAAAGGTGTGTGTGAGCCTAAGAGAGAGAAAGAAACAGAGTATGAGACAAAGAAGGAATATATGTCTGCATATGTGTGTGTGTGTGGACACGTTTAAGAAAGAGAGTCTGAGGTGTGGGGACATGCGCTGAGCAAACACCACATGCTCTTTTGGGGTTTGGCAGAACCTTGTAACTTGTCTTTCCCTGACCTTGGCTGCAGACAGAGCAAGGGTGGAAATTGCTAGGGGCTTTCCAACAGACACATCTGATGGACTTCTTGACCTCAATTAGTAAAGTCCAATCCCTGCCCTGCATCTGAAAGGTTCTTTAGACTTCTCTGGGTGTGGTGGTGCACTCCTTATGGAGAAGTTCTTTAGCTCCTTCTCCACACCTAACAGCTAGTTCTCTGCATTAGAAAGGAAGAAGAGATTTACTCTAGATGGGATTACCACCAAGGGATAAACCTGGCCCCAGGTATGACTAATCCCTTATAGATTTGTTAACTGCTTCTTATTGTCTGTAACCTGGCAACTAATCCATGAAGTGTCATGAAACATACATGTGTAATGTCTCCTTGTACTATAAATAAAGACGTCCAGTTCATCTGGGCGGGACAAGTTGCTTGGGTACCTAGGCTCAGGCTGCCTATGTCCCTTTCTACTCTATCCCTTTGTCTCGTTCTTTCCAATTCCCCGGTCCTTGCAAGATGGAGGGCTTTCTCTTTCTCGTCCTCTTTCTCTTCCTCACCAGCAGCCCTCTGATCATGATTCAGCCAGACCCAAGCCCGGGGGCGGATGCCAACATGTGTGTGTAACTGTGTTTTTCCTTTCTGTTTTTTTTTTTTAAAGAATTATTTATTTATTTAATTCCATTTCTTCTTATTATTGTTTTAATTTGACCAGACAGAGACAGAGAGAGAGAGAAAGGAAAAGGGAGAAAGCAAGTCACCAGTTCCAGGACTCAAACAGCAGTCAGCCATGTGCAAGTCCAGCGCCTTTATCCACCATGCCACCTGCCAGCCCCTCTGTTTTTTACTGTGTGTCTGACAGTTAAATTAAAAATAAGTAAAGTGTGATAATCTAGAATATGACTAGAGAAACTGAGGAGCGTAGACAACTTTAAGATAACAAGAAATGTTATAACATTGCATATAAGAGATAATCATGGTTGCCCCTGCTGTTATGCAGACTCCATGATGATCATAAGATAGTCTAAAGAGCAACCATTATCTCTGAGAAACAGCAATTACATGATTAGGCCAAGTTCCTACGGGGAAATTGAAGAGAATGATTATTAGACTTGATGTGTCCTGATCCCAGACCAAAATTCCTTCAACTAGTATGAAATGCTATCCACATAGTAATTTTATTATTAGAAATCAAAAGAAATCCTGCCCCTCTCTACTCCATTGGGAGGGCATGTATCCAAGTGGTGAGGGTTTGGGCAAGTCAATGCATCCCAAAAGATCAACCAAGGAGTGCGCCAAATAGAATCACCTAGAGAGCTTGTTAAAAATAGGGATGTTTGGATCTCATTATGAAGAATCTATTTTAGTAAATCTGGAATTAGTACCAAAAGTTTGGGAGAGATGGTTTTACCTTTAAATACCTAATCATCCAGCTCCATCAGCTCCATCATAACTATAATACTATTGTCACAGGGGTTTGATTTTAGAGGAAAACCAAATTGTCTTTGTGTTCCTAATCATTAGTATTCAGGTCTGGGGCTTTAGCTAGACAGAGTTAATTGCCTTTTTTTCCTTTTCTTTTTTTCTCCCCTCCCCACCCCCGAACACTCCTTTCTTCTGTCTCTGCCTTTTCTGTCCAGTTCCCTGGGTACCTCTCAGGCCCTTCACCCATATCTGGGACAAAACAGAGTATATAGGCATGCATGAGATCCTACCTAACTTCCTGTTCTACCTCTGCTCCTGGTATTGAACTGGAGTGGTAAGGTCCTAGAGGACATTCTGAGTAGTCTAATCTTGCCTCGGGGGACACTTGAGGCCTTTTCAGCAAGGATGGCATTTCTGAAAGAAAAGCCAAATGGTCAAAGGTAATGTATATAGTAAAAATGGTGATAGTGACCAAGATAGGAAGCTGAAATGTTTCAGAACAGTAGCACAGGATGGTTCACTGAGAACAGACTCAGGGATAAGTGTTATTGCACACATTGCCTCATTTAATACTCACTACAGTCTTAAGATGGAAAAATTATTATCTGTATTTTATATAACATGAAACTAAGGCTGAGAAGTAATTTATCCAAGTTGGTAAAAACAAGAGGCAAAGCTGGATTCAAAAATCATCATGGCAGATGCAAAGTAGCAGTCTCAGTCATTGGGCTACATCAGCAAACAACCAGATTTGAATAACATCCTCGTAACCAGATGTTATAAGGACCCTGATGCCTGCCTGTGAGCCCAAGCAATGCTAGAGAGCCAGCCATTTTGATCGTGAATCTGGAAGGCACTGTAGGAATATGGACTCCTGTGGGAGCACTAGCTGGAAGCTTTGTGTGCACCAGTAATGAGAGAATTCCTCTGCTCATTGAAGTTCCAAGCAAGATTTGCAGAGGATTCAACGCTTGGAAGAAACTCATAGATCATTCTATGCCATTGAGAATGTAGACAGCCCTCTTCACGACTCAGTAGAAATCACAGAAATATAGTCTTTTCATGAGTTGGAAGGGTTTGGGCTCCCTGAAGCTGCAAAAGGAGTCCAATCTTCTCCAGATTCAAAATTTAATATCAGTGTGACAGATTTGGGTTGGAAATAGCATTCTCACCAATGAGCACTTAACCCAGAGGCTAACTTCCGAAATAACTAAAGATTTCCACAGAAGTGTTTTAAGGGACATGGCAAAGGAGTAGGAATAGTGCAACCTGCTTAGGTCTTCCCAACCAACCACAGTTCAATAACAGCTCTGCTGAAATATGTTTTAAATAGGACTTTCTTGTAAAGTTCTAATTTGAAGAAAGGATTCCATGTAAAAGCTATGTTTGGGAATGACTTTTAATCTTCCTGAATTTATCTATTATTTTGAAACCCTTCTGTATTGCAGGTGCTCTAAGACTGAAAAAAATCTGAGGAGTAACCTCCCCTACCATAAGTTTCCAACACAGGTGGTTGATTTTTCTAGTTCATTGAGATAGTAATGAAACCAATGTATCAGTTACATTTGACAGGGAAATTGTACCTTCTTTGAGGGAAAAGACATGTCTCTAGTTAAACTTGATGTTTCAAGTCACAAAAGGAAGGAAGACAATTGTTCAGGTCCCTCAGTATCACTAGGGTAAGAGGAACTCAGTCAATTCTACCACATAGGGTTAGTCAACTCATACCTGAATAACTATGGTAGATAGATATTCAGAGAAAACCCTAGTCCAGTTAGAGAAACATAAAAATAAAAGTGTGTAAGAAATACAGTTGCTGAGCCAGATTTGTGGCTTGGTGATTGAAGAAACTGGATCCCACATTGCTAACCATGATTTGAATCCCTGCTCCAGTAGCTGGAAAACACATTAGGCACATACATGTGCGTGCTCAAAACCCCAACAGGATGGAGACGTAGAGGAGAAAGCATTGTGGTATGACCATGCCACATTGGAGAGTCCTTTCTCCCTTTCTATTTCTATTTCTCTCTGGTAAGCACACCTTCCTGCTGGTAAAACTTAGAAAGAAAAGAAAGAGAAGAAAGAAAAAGAGAGAAAGAGAAGAAGGAAGGAAGAAAATGTTGCTGCATGGACCTGGCAGACAGTGGTGATTTCCTACTTGTTGATCAATTCTAACCTATATCTGACCTTTTCTTGGCTGGCAGGGCCTCATCTCCCATTGTTGAGGCAGAAGATGTCAGATATCCACTTCCCCAACCTGCCTTTTAGCTAGGACATGGGAGTACGACCCATTCCTCTAGAAAGCTTCTGGAAAAGGCCTTTCTCTCTCTTAAAAAAAAAAAAAAAGCAATAGGTCCATGAGAATGTCCCTCTTTTTCACTTGCTGGGCACTTGGAACACAGTATTCCCTTTTATCCTCATAGTAACCCTATTAGGTAGTTAATTATATAGCTCTGAGCCTAGAAATAAGTAAACTGTGGCTTAGGGAGGTGAGAAATTGACCAAGATCATGTCTAATAAGTGATAAGGCCAACATTTGAACTCAGATCTGCATAACTCCAATAATGGGTTGAATTCTACTCCCGCAGAAGATATGTTGGAGTCTTAATCCTCACACCACAGAAAGAGGCCTTATTTAAAAATAGGGTAATGACGTTACAATAGGGCCATGCTGGATTCCATTAAGGTGAACCCTAATCCAAATGACTGATATAATTTAAAATTTTTTTAAGTTTTGTTGTAGGGCATATGCACTCAATGGAAAGACACAGAAAGAGAAAGAGAGAGAAAGAGAGAGAGAGAGGAATTATCCCCCAAAGGGGACAGGATAATCATGCTGCAATTTCCTCTCCTTCAGTCTCCTCTCTAGATTTTGGGCATGCATGCACATGTGCCTGGGGTGTTTTTCAAGCCACCAGGTCTAGGACTCAAACCATACAGTCACCTATATATGATCCAGTGCCTTAAACACCACGCCACCTGCTGGCCCTGATATACTTATAAAAAGGGGGAAATTTGTACACAGAGACAGACTCATCCACAGAGGGAAGATGATGGGAAAACACAGAGGGAGAAGACAGTTGTGTGGTTATAATGATGCTCCTAAAACCAGAAAATGCCAGGGATGGAATACAGTCAATAGAAGCTGGAAGAGACAAGGAACAATTCTTCCTGAGAGCCATCAGAGAGAGAACATGGCTCTGCCAATGCCTTTATGTCAGTATTCTAGCCTCCAGAACTATCGGACAATGCATCTGTTATTTTTAAACCATGCAGTTTTGGGTATTTTGTTATAGCATCCCTACAAAACTAGGCAACACCCAACTCCAAAACACCTTATGATTATGGTGCCACCTGAAAATGTGTACATTTAGATATTTTCAGCTGGGAATGGCATTGGAGTAGCAGAGATAATCCTAGAAAATAGTGATGTCTTCAATGAAGGTACAGAGACAGGGATAAACAAATTCATACTTCGCCCCAGCAGGAGAGTCAGGTTGCAGGGACGACAATCAGGATCTCAAGTTGCATTTATCCAACTAAAGTGTGATCACAGGCCTTATAAGGCTTCAACACTCTTGGAGGTCTGTATCTTTACCCTCATTCTACATCTGATGGGGCTGTCTGGCCCCAAATCCCACAGCTAGTAAAGAGAAGCAGCCTTCAAAAGTACAGCTTCTAATAAGCCTCACTGTTTTATTCTGCCTGCTGTGATTTATTCCCATAGGAAGTCATCTTCAGGGACATTTCATTGCCTCAGGATGTGGGCCGATATCAGAAGGAACATTGTGTCAGTATAATATTTGCCTCAGGTTTGGCATGTCTGTTAGCCCTTGGCTCTCTGAGGGTTCAGGGATAGGTTTTGGTATCAGACTTCTTTTTAAGACAATTGGTCAGTGTGACCAGTGGCAATTCCTCTGTGTGTTGTCTCAGAACATCCAACTGCATCTCCCTGATGACTTCATTTTCCCCCTCTGCTATTGTGCATTCCACCGCAATAGAGCTAATAATTGCAACTAATTAACTTCAGAATTGCCTTGAGATAAGAACAAAAGCGCTTACACGAAGAAAGTCAGTGGGTTGAACAAAAGCAAAAAAAAAAAAATTGTGTTTCTTAAGTGGAAACTCTGAACTTTGGCTTCTAGCCCTTGCCACCTCTGATATCATCAAGACTATGTATGATCTATGATTACTCTTCGGTTGAGTAGATCCGTGGGCACTTCCTCTACCAGCTGGGAGAAATACATAAATAACATCCACTTCCTTCTCATATGCTGGGGATAAGAAGGAACATTAAGGGTGTGGATCAATCACTACACATTATGTAATTAAGACTTGTTCTAGAATGCAGAAAATTGAAGGTGACAACCTGAGCTACAGGTTCTAAGCTTGAGAACTCTCAGAGGGAAGGAATATTGTGTCTGGAATTGCCTTTGTTTATTATTTATCTCACCCTTCCAGAATGAAGTTACTTGTAACTGCTTTTGCCCTAAATGTATCATGGAACCTTGCTTGGTAAAGCTCTTCATATGCTGGCCCTGATTTCTCCTTCCAGCTAGACTCCCAATCACTCCTTAATTTGAAATCTCCATTCTAACCAAATTGCTCTAAACTATGTTCAGCACATTTTGTCTTCATGTCTCCCTACTGTTGAATAGAATCCCTTTCCCACTAGAATCCTATTATCCCCTAATACAGGTGAGAAGGCATCCTTCCCCAATGTCTGGCAGTCTAAATTGCCCATCCAGTGACTGGTGATTATCAGAACCGCCTGAGGTGCTCATTACAGATTCCTGAGGTCTACTTTCAGTTGATTTCTCATGCACAGCCAAGTTTGGGACCTCCTAATAGTCCGCACCTAACTGCCCAGTACAGAACTCCCCTCAGTACTCTCCTAAAGCATACAAATTAGCCTCTTCTGGGATATTCACTGTGTTCAGAAATCTGATAAAAAGTTGAACTTCTTATTTATTTATTTATTCATTTTAGTTTTGCTATAGGATGTGTATGCTTACCAGAGAGAGGAAGAGAGAGGGAAAGTGAGAAAATCATTCCCCAGGGGGTATGGCCATGCCACAAATCCCTTCTCTTCCATTCTCCTCTCAGGATCTTGAGCATGCATTCATATGCACCTGGCGTGTTTTCCTAGTTGCCAGGTCCAGGACTTGAACTGCATAGTTGACTACGTGGGATCTAGTGCCTTCACCTCCATGCCACCTGCTGGCCTGAATTTCATTTTTAAACAAAGCAGATTTTCAAAAATTTTTGCTACATGTTGAGGCGATAGCGTCTCTACTGTAAAACTCTTTATTTGACCTAATTCTGCCACATGAATCTACTCAAAATAAGTCCAATAATTCTTCCTAATAGCAGTTGTTAAAATATCTAAAAACAGAAGGGAGATTCTGGGATTACATCTGAGGACTTCCCTGGGTATGTCAGGCACGGATGTGCCAATGACCTGGAGCTGACTGATGCTGTGGGTAGAGTGTTAGGGGGCCAGCCAGTGGTCTGGTGGTTAAGGCAGCTGGATATCACAGAGCCAGCTGTGTAGTTTGAGTCCCAGACCCAGTGGCTTGAAAAATACACCAGGCATGTGTTGTGCATGTGCGCGTATGTTTGTGTGTCTGCACTAGCCTAAAATCCCAAGAGGGGAATGGAGAAGAAGGGATTTCAGCATAGCCATTCCCTGGGAGGGGAGGGGGGGTAAAAGTGATTTCTCTCTCTCTCTCTCTCTCTCTCTCTCTGGTGAGTGCTCACATCCTATAGCAAGCTAAAAACAAAAACAAAACCTGTTAGGGCTGCTATCTATCTGTCTTGTCTCTTACTCTTGGAAAAAAACAATTTCAAGTCCTGGACCTGGCAGCTTGCTTTCTCATTTTCCCTTTCTTTCTCTCTCTCTCTTTCTGGTGAGTGGATGTGCCCTGCAGCAAATTTAAAAATAATAACAATGACAAATAAAATTAAATAATTCTAAAGAAATGCACATATGTGTGTGTGCATGTGTGTGTATATATATATGTAAAGATAGATATCACCTTCCATTTAGCCACCAACCCAGCTCCTAAATCTTCAAATTTTCTGACTAAACAATTCTAATTCCTTCAGATGTAAATCATAATTTGTCACCACCACCATCATCATCTTGCCATAACTCCGTGAAATAGTACTATTATCTCCATTGTACAGACAAGAAAACTAAGCTCCAGGAGGTGAAGTAACCTCTCCAAGGTAACTGAGTGGTGAACTCAAGCCTGAATAAGTCTGTCTAATTCCAAAGTGGATGTTATTAACCAGTCTTCAATTTTAATATAGCTCATAAAATGTCATACCCATAAAGAAACACATTGTTCATGTGTTCATCAGCCCAACACAGAGTACTTAGTTACTTGATTTTTTTTTTTTCTGTAGAGTGCAGGCACTTGCTGGAGGGAGACAAGAGGGATGGAAAGTCAGAAGTCATCCCCCCACAGGGGATGGCCATGCCTCTATACCTTCTCCACTCTCCTCCTGGGACTTTTAGTGCTCACACACTTGTGCCCAGTGTAATTTCAAGCCATTGAGTCCAGTACTCAAATTGCAGTCAGACTCATGGGAGTCCAGTGCCTTAACCATCCCACCATCCCACCATCCCACCACCTGTTGACCCTAGTACCAAGCTTATTTTATTTTTTAGAGAGGTTTTTTTTTTTTTTTAATAGGGAACATGCACTCACCAGAGAGACAGAGAGATAGAAAGCAAAAAAAATCAACCCTGGGGGGATGGCCACACTGCAATCCCTTCTCCTCCATTCTCCTTTCGGGATTTTGGGTCTGCACACACATGTACCTGGCGTGAGTTTTAAGCTGCTGGGTCCAGGACTCAAACCATGGTTGACTACATGGGAGTCCAGAGATGTAATCATTACACTATCTGCTGGTTCCAGTACCAAGCTTTTTACTGATCACTTACAACTTCTGTTGATGTATCCCAAGATGCTCTTGGTATTTCCTGGCAGTTTCATCACAGTTAATTGATGACAATTAAAATTTTTTGATCTGTTTTCACATGAACTGCTATAAAGTTAGGTATTACTTCTATTTTGTTCATTGCTGATCATGAATAAACCAAAGAACTATGGACTAGGGATATGGCAGTAGATCCAGTATGGCATACCCTCCTCTCAAAGGAGCAATGAGGTTCTTTCCTTTCTGCCCTGTGACTGCAGCCATGAGTATGCTCAGGCTTCAGAAGAGGCTTGCCTCTAGTGTCCTCCGCTGTGGCAAAAAGAAGGGCTGGTTGGACCCCAAAGAGACCACTGAAATTGCCAATGCCAACTCCCGTCAGCAGATCCGGAAGCTGATCAAGGTTGGGTTGATCATACGCAAGCCTGTGACTGTCCATTCCCGGGCTCAATGCTGGAAAAACACCTTGGCCCACCAGAAGGGCAGGTATATGGGCACAGATAAGTGAAAGGATACAGCTAAGGCTAGAATGCCAGAGAAGGTCACCTGGATGAGGAGAATGAGGAGTCCGCAACGGCTGCTCAGAAGATACCAGGAGTCTAAAAAGATTGACCGCCACATGTATCACAGCATGTACCTGAAGGTTTAGGGAAATGTGTTCAAGAACAAGCGAATTCTCATGGAGAACATCCACAAGCTGAAGGCAGACAAGGCCCACAAGAAGCTTCTAGCAGACCAGGCTGAGGCTCGTAGGTCTAAGACCAAGGAAGCACGCAAGCGCCGTGAGGAGCGCCTCCGGGCCAAGAAGGAAGAGATCATCAAGACTCTGTCCAAAAGAGACCAAGAAATAAAGTTCCCCGTCTCTTGTCTGTACATAGTGGCATTGGCAGTTACACAGATCATCGCCTAAATAAAATAAACCTTTATCTGCTAAAAAAAAAGGGGGGGGGAATGAAAGAAAAGGGAAAGTGCTGAGTGGAAGAGATTAGGTTCCTATCCATATCATTGGCATTATCAAAATATCAGGAAGAGGAATCTTGGAGAGAGGTTCAATCCTTTTCCAGTTCAGTGTCTCATGTTACTCAGTGACTATGTAATACCTATAGCTGGAGGCTGATAGAGCAGATCAGATGCTTAAAACTAGTCCTCTAAATTTCTTATCCTGTACCTTTTAACCCTGAGTCAAGTAATTTTCTTCTATTTGTTCTTAATTGTGTCTTATGTATTTATCTTGTGAGTCTTAGCCTATCTTTCCAAATTCTAAAATGCTTTTTTGTTTCACCTGATTCTGCTAGACAGTCTGGTCAACAGTCCAGTTCTGAACTTCCCTCAGATAAGATGAATATGCCTTCCATGTTATAGATAAAAGCATTGACTAGGAATTGACCCTGGATGGATAGTGCTGGAATAGAGACAAAAGCTCAAACCAGGAAGAGGCCTACAACTAGCTTGTCATCAACTCCCTAGCACATTGCACAGGGCTCTGCATAGGGTGAATACTACATCAAACCTTAATTAGATTGATCAATTTATTAAGACCCTTCTGCAATTTTAAACCACAAAATATTAGAACATTCTAGTTGGACAGGAGCTTAAGGGTCATTTAATTCAACAGCTTCCTTTCATATAGTCAGAAAATAAAGCCTAAAGAGGAGTAACTATTTATCTAAAGTCACCCACTTAGGAACAAAAACCAGATCAATATTCCAGGATTCCTATTTCCTACGGCAGAACACTTTCCACCACGTAAAGCAATGAACTAACTAATCAACCCTCTTCTATTATTTTCCTCCACTCCTGTAACTGTGCTACTATCACCTAGCCTGAAGGATTCTGTGGAAACTCCAATGAAGACTGAAGAAATATCTTTTCCTTCTGCTTCAAAGGCCAAATGATCTTGGGTAAATAAATATAAATCACCAGTTCTTTAGGTACTAAATTGTCCCTGCCTGAGGGTGAAGAGATAGTCCTTCCCTGAGGGAAAGGACTATGGATTGAGAAAGGATAGACAAAGGATAGACAACTGTGCCAACTGGTGTTTCTGCTGGAGAACACCAGGGCCTGGTGTTCATACTTTTATAGGGAAGCAAAGCCAAGTGATTCAGCTGTGGAGCACCTGGTGGTTCTAAACAAGCTTCTCCTGACCTGCTCTGGCTGATGCTCAGGTTTCTTCTATCTATAAAAGCCAGCAGTAGATTATGTCTTTGTTTAGAGTTGTCACATGCCCTTCAGCAATAGCACAAAGACTAGATCTACTTTAAGGTGCTCCCTGCACTTAATTTATTATAACAAGGAAAAGACCTCTTTAAAAAGAGTTCTTCAGCTCTGAGGCCAGCAGTTAGCGCAATGGCTATGTCACTGGACTCCCATGCTCTGAAGTCTTGTGGGGGCAATGTGAGAGAAGTCTTTCATTTTTTCCTCAAACACAGCAATTGGCCTTCCAAGGAGCTCTCCAGGGTACTAGACTACATCTGAGGCTCATGATCCAATCAGCCTGAATATTCTCTCTGGGCTTGATCTATTATGAATTCAACTACAATGATTATTAAATGCTATGGATTGTGGAGCATCTACCAACTGCCAGTTACCCCCTACTGTGATTTAACACTCTTGAATAGTCCGTTTTCCAGGCAACGAAATGAAGATCCAGAGAAGGTTAAATAATTTTTCCTAGGTAGTAAATGGAGAATCCAAAATTTAAAGACAAGTATATTCATGTAAATCAAAGATTTAACCCAAGACCATATGCTTTCCACAACAGCAGACTGCTTGCTCCCAAATCTGTTCCAAATTTTTTTAATCTTGACCTCGACTATCCCCTAAACAAGCTACCCAGAGAAGGATGAATTTGGCAGCCACCCATATCTACAACCTTTCCCATCTGCTATCGTAGACCAATGTCTCAGTGGATTTCTGATGTAACCTACATTTGCAGCCTTTTTCCACAAGAACTCTCTGCCCCAAATGGTATTTACTAACCATATTACAAAATCAAAAACAATGTGACTTCAAAGACACTTTTAACTCATTCAAAACTGGAGAAATCTTTTTTTTTTGTCTGTGTTTGTTTGGTTTTTGTTTTTGCCTCATCAAAGAAATGAAGATTATAAACATTATATAAATAAACAAGTTATATTTCTGTATATTTATAGAAATGTGTTTGTTCTCTGCTTTTAAATGTATAATACAATTTTTACATAAATGAATAATTTATTTACTTTTTGTTTACTGAGGTATAATTTACATAGAGTAAGAAATACCTCTTTCAGGTGTGCAATTCTATGGATTTTAATTAAATAGTTATTGTGAACCGGATTGTGTCCCCCCAAATTTATATATTGAAGCCCTAATCACCAATTGCTATATTTGGAAATAGGGCCTTTAAGAACTTAATTTAGGGTAGGACCTTCAGAGAAGAAGCTCTCTTTAGTTCCTTGGAAGAAGGTAAAATAAAAGATTCATCTCTCAAAATGGCAATGGTATCAAAATTCCTCAAGCAGACCTGGTTTATTGACAATCAAGAACAGGAATATGTCCAAACCGTAGAAACATCCAAGGGTGGCCCTGGGTCAGCGGTGAGTCCATATCCTAGCTTTGACCCATCCTCTGATGTCATGGCCTTGCACAAAGCCACCCCAGTTAAAGGTGTGGATGAAGCAACCATCATTGACATTCTCACTAAGAGAAACAATGCACAGCATCAACAGATCAAAGCAGCATACCTCTGAGAGCAAAAGGATAGCCCTTGGATGAAGCTCTGAAGAAAGCCCTTAGTGGTCACCTTGAAGAAGTTGTTTTAGCTCTGCTAAAAACTCCAGCTCAGTTTGATGCTAATGAACTCCAAACTGCCATGAAGGGACTTGGAACTGATGAAGACACTCTGACTGAAATTTTGGCATCAAGAAATAACTAAGAAATAAGAGAAATTAACAGAGTCTATAGAGAGGAACTGAAAAGAGATCTGGCCAAAGATATTACCTCAGACACATCTGGAGATTTTCAGAAGGCTTTGCTTTCTCTTGCTAAGGGTGACTGATCTGAGGATCTTGGAGTGAATGAAGATTTAGCTGATGCAGATGTCAGGCAGGGCCCTGTATGAAGCAGAAGAAAGGATAGAGAGGGGAAATGTGTTCATTACCATTCTTACCACCAGACGGAATACCCATCTTGGCAAAGTGTTTCAGAAAAACTCCAAGTACAGTCAGCATACCATGAGCAAATTTCTGGACCTGAAGTTGAAAGGCGACATTGAAAAATGCTTCACGGCCATTGTGAGGTGTGCTATAAGCAAACCAGCTTTCTTTGCTGAGAAGCTTCACCTGGCCATGAAGGGTGCTGGAACTCATCATAAAGCGTTGATCAGGATTATGGTTTCCCGCTCTGAAACTGACATCAGATGAAGTATGGTGTCTCACTTTGTCAAACCATTGTGGATGAAACCAAGGGAGATTATGAAAAGATTCTGGTGGCTCTTTGCGGAGGAAATTAAACATCCCTTTGATGATCTCGAGCATGATCAGAAAACTTTTTAATTAAATATTTTCATCCTATAACATAGGCTTAACTACGAAGTTTCTTCAGAGGATTATAGTCTGGCTCATAGCTTCCTGAACAATATAGCCTATAAGTCAGTTTTATACCACAACTCTGTATAATAGAGATAAGCTCATTTTTGAAAAAAAAATGTTTACCACAAGCTATAAAATGCCATAAACAAGTTGTTCTAGTAATATTACATGAGAAAGCTATTTATGTAACTGAAAATAAAATGATATTATAAGACCCCAAAAAAACCCACACTTAATTGGGTTAAAATAATGGGGCCTCAATCCAGTAGGACTGGTGTCCTTATAAAAGAGGAAAAGACACCGGGACAGTTGTGTATAGAGGAAGGCCATGTGAGACACAATGAGAAGACAATTATCTGCAGGCGAAGAAGAAAGAACTCAGAAGAAACTGACCCTGTAAGTGCTCCGATCTTGGACTGTCAGCCTCCAGAACGCTGAGAAAATAATTTTGCATTCTTTAAACTACCCGGTCTGTGGTTCTTTGTTATGGCAGCCCTAACTGACTAATACAGTTATGATAACTGCTGCAATCAAGGTATATCAGGGGACTTCAAAAGTTCATGAAAAGGGGATCAAACATGTGAGGCAGATCCACATGGAGGGTGGCCAGAGTTTCCGTTTTTATGGTGTACTTTTGAGAGTATTTGAGTAACAGCAAGAAAAAAGAGAAAGAAAGAAAGAAAGAAAGAGTGAGAGAGAGAGAAAGAAAGAGTGAGAGAGAGAGAAAGAAAGAAAGAGTGAGAGAGAGAAAGAAAAAGAAGAGAAAGAGAGCAAGAAATAGAGAAAAAGACAGAGAGAAAGAAAAGACATAAAGAAAGAAGAAAGAAAAGAAAAAGAAAGAGGAAGAAAGAAGGAAAGAAAAAAAACTAAAGAAGAAAAGAGGAAGGGCAATGATTTTGAGGAGAGTGTGGTAGTGAGTCAAGAATCAGAAGTTTGGGAAATTAAATGCACTCAAAATATAATACAATAGTTATTTTAGACCCCCTGCCCCAAATCTTGTCTACACAAATCTCTCCCTCATCTCTTTCCTAGGCCTTGGGTCAGAGTTGAGATAGTCATACTTCTCAGTTCCCAACATCCTATTACCCTTAGCCCGTGTGAGGTTTGCGCCTGCTTAATTATATGATGGTTATCAATTTATTCTGTATTGCAATGCCACTTTCATCCTCTCAGACTCTATCTCATGTGTTCATTATATGCATTTAGGTATAGATGCTTTAAGCATCCATCTGATGATCTGTATATTTTATGTTTTCAATTTATATGAAAGTATTGTGGATTAGAGCTTGAACTGTTTCTTTCACTCAGCACTGTTTGTAGGATATATATCTATGATGCCTAGTACTTTGGAAAATGTAAAGAACTCTACAAATATGTATTACTACTACTTCTAGTAACAACAGCAACAGTAATACTATCAATTTATGTGAAATCCTTTTGAGCATCTACTCTTTTCTAGGCAGTTCACTAAATGCTGGGTATAGAGAATGATTTTAAAGACACAGTTCCTTGGGACCAGCAGGTAGCGTGAAGGTTAGGGTCCTAGACTCCCACATGTCTGACCACTGTTCAAGTACCAGGTCTGGCAGCTTGCTTTCTCACTTTCTCTCTCTCTCTGGTCAAATTAAAATAAATAAGTAAATAAATAAAGTTAAATTAAAAAAAAAAAAGCCACAGCAGATGGCATCATGGTTATTTCACTGGACTCCTATGTAGTTGACTACAGTTCAAGTTCTGGACCTGGCAGCTTAAGACTTGCAATGGGCGCATGTCCGTGCATGCCCAAAACCTTGAGAGGAGAATGGAGGAGAAGGGATTGCTGCAGGGGTGATTTCTCACTTTCTGTTTCTCTGTCACTCTCTGTCTGGCAAGCACACATGCCCTATAACAAAAATCTCTCTTAAAAAAAAAAACAAAAACACAGTTCCTTATGAAGGAATATAGTAAACAAATAATTGCATAATTTGCTGTATAAATATGATTGCAACATGTCTAAAACTGAACTGAGTGGTACAAGAATATCTAATAGCCTCACCTTGAGACTCAGAAACAACTTCTCTGAGGTGGGGACACTTAGGCCAGACTTTTTTTCTCTTGAATTCAGACTCATGAAGGATCTATAAAAGCCACATATATTGGGCACATAACAGATGGGGTTTGCATTTTTTTTCCCCAAAGGTTAAGTTCGTAAAAAATAAGTCTAGGACTGAGTTGCAGAAATCAGGTCCAATGACTGCTTCGGAGACATGAGTCAAACCCAGATGACTGAGCAATGACTTAAAGCAACATAGATCATTTCAAATAGAAATAGCCAATGCTGTGAGGCAACTTCTTAATTCACGAGAGTGGCTGTCAGCAGCAGCTACACCAGAACCATCAAGATAAGTGATCATGGAACTTTTAACACCATACGTTGTGCCTATAGGTCTATTGTTTGCTTGGGGAGCAATTAGAGACAGTAATGGAATATCCAGATAAAACCTTAAGTCATTACTCTTAGCCTTACTATCAAATTAAATTATTGGCTTGAAAGAGACAAAAATATTCAAGTTCAAAATATGGAATGAATGCCCCAAAACTAAGTAGTGTCTGTTGCATTAATTTTCCTTTGATATAAAGTAGGAAGGAATCACAAAAGAGAAAACACACCATCTATCAACAGGACACCCCACCCTCAAAGTGTGGATATGCACATAGCAGGGAAATCCCAGCTCTGGACCCGTTCATCTCAAGAACAAACACCATCCTGTGCGTTAATAACATACACAAACACTTTTCTCTCTATGAGTTAGCCAGATAAAGCTCTTAAGAGCTGTCATTAGGAACATACTTTTTAAAAATGCAAGCCTATGTAGATATGGTTATTCTTCATTTAGAAAACATTTATGTATTTTCAAATAATGTAGATTTATTTGAAAACTGCCTGCTTTTATCTTTTCTCAATCTACTCCTATGTCATGAATTAATCACTTAAAAGCCTATGTCCTTGGGTCTAAGGAATAATATTACATTATAACTGCTTACCATTTTGCAATCCTCTTACTCAGAAATCTGAAATCATAAATTGCTACGGAGGAGTCACCAAAATGCTTCCTGTTTAATAGTGTCTAAAAGACTACAGGTCATGGCCTATTTCAAATGTATTTTGAAAGCCCCTCAATTTGCCTTTTTAATGTGTTGACATGAGTGGAAATTTAACACAAACAATGACTGAAAATTAATAAAATTTATCCTTATGCCCCAGAAGTAAGCCCACATAATTATATTTTAGTCTCATCACCTTTATTGAACCATTCTACTATGAAGGGGGTCTTCAAACAGTTTATGGAAAGTGCATATTATGAAAAAACCATGCATGGATTTCAACATTATTTTTTTGCACCAAAATAAATTCATCCTTTAATTCCATTTTTTCATGAAATGTTTGAAGTACCCTCATATACTCAAGAGAGAAACAAATGTGATCAAACACAGACTTAAAGAACCAAATTTTTATATTTCCAGCTAAAGAGGGATGAATAGTGTCTCTCCCCAATTTGTATCCTCCCTTGATCTTCGGAAGAATGTGACCTTATTTAGAAATGAGCTCGTTGCAGATATAATTAATTGGGTTCAGATGTGGTCATCCTGGAGTAGGATGGGACCTTCAGCCAATATGACTGGTATCCTATAAAGACAAGATATAGACCAGTTGGTGACATGGTGGATAAGGCAGCTGGATCCACATGGCCAATCATGTGGTTCAATCTCAAACCAACAGCGTAAAAAACATGCTGGGCATGTGAGTGTGCATGCACCAAATCTCAAAGCAAAGGAGAAATGGAGGAGAAAGCATTGTTGTGTAACCATCCCTCTTTTGTGTGTGTGTGTGTGGGGGGGATGTTTTCTCACCCTTTCTCTCTCTCTTCCTCTCTCTCTCTGGTGAGCTCATATGCCTCTGGCAAAACTTTTTAAAAATGATCATAAGAAGAGAAGACACAGAGCCACATCCACAGGGATATGCCATGTGGAAAAGGATGAGGTGCATCTATGAGACAAGAAATGCCAAAGATTAATAGCAGCCACCAGAAGCTCAGAGAGAAATTCATGAGAGATTTTCCTTCAGTGCTCCCAGAAGGAACTGCTCCTTCTAATACCTGGATTTCAGACTTCAAGCCCCTAGAACTGTGAGAGAATAAAGTTTCATGGGGTTGAGCCCTCAGTTTGTAATGGTTTATAATGGCAGCTCTAGAAAACAAACACGGATATGATGTTTTGATATTTGCTCTAAAATAATCAGAAATGAATTAAGCCTTGAGGTGGTAATTGTTGAAGCTATGTGATAGGTATGACAGGTTCATTCTACTATTCTCCCTACTTTTGAATGTGTTTAAAGTCTTTAAAATTTAAAATATATATATATATATATATATATATATCAAGTAAAATAAAGAGCCAAATTCTTAACCTTAGGCCCTTAAGTGGACTTCCAGCAATGGTTTATTAATCATGTTGTTATTAATTCGCCATATTGCTAAGTTCATTTGAAAGAAAGTAGGTCCCAAAGTGTTCATCAGATTCTCAAAGGTATCTGTAACTTCAGGAAACTTAAAGATCCTGTCTTGGTTCTAGAATAAGTCATATATAAAGATTAGATGATAAATTGTGAAAGGTGTAGTGGCACTTAAACATCATCTAATGAATTAGGTTTAACATTTTACTAATGAGAAAACTAAGGCATAACCAAAAAAGTGACTTTCCCCTAGCACATGAGAGAATTAACGATTGGCCACACCTATCCTGGGATTAACTATGTATGGAACTGGAATAGGTGAGATAATTACCATAAAAATTACAGGATGGGGGGCGGGGCGGCAAGTGGCGTGGTGGTTAAGGGCGTTGGACTCCCACACAGCCAACTGTGGTTCGAGTCTAGGACCTGGTGGCTTGCTTTCTCACTTTCCCTCCCTCTCTGTCTCTCTCTGTCTCTCTCTGGTCAAATTAAAATAAATGAATGAATAAACAAAATAAAATAAATAATTCTTAAAAAAATTTCAGGAGGGGTCAGTCTCCTCACTTAGTAGTTAAGGATCCCACGTTGCCTACCAGGGTTCAAATCCCAATGCTGAAGGTTTGAAAACATGCTGAACAAACATGTGTGAGTGCCCAAAATCTCAGCAAAATGGAGAAATGGAGAAGAAAGGATTACAACCTGACCATATACCACTGAAAGTACTTTCTCCTTTTCTCTCCCTCTTCTCTCCTTCTCTTTCTCTTACCCACCAGCAATTTTAAAAAACAAATTACAGGAGAAGGGAAAGATTCCATCTGTGTGGGAGTGTCTAATGAAAGGCCTGATGAGGGAGACAGTATCAAGAGGCAGATTTCAAGATGTTGTTGGAAAGGTTAAGGTGAAAGTGGTTGGACTGAGTGTCATCTGGGGAGAAGAAACATAAATCCTGTTTGAGTAACATTGAGTGGGTGAACAACTGTGCATGTGTGTGTTGTCAAGGAATTGAAAGAGATGAGGCTAGAAAGATAGGTGGTGCTCTATTGTGAAAGGCATCAGAGACTAGATAAGGACTTAAATTCTTGGCACAGCATGCTGAAGAATCTGCAAAGAACTGTATGCCCCCAAAGTTACAGAGATCTGTTGTACAACATTGTAAATATGCTTAGGCTGACTGAGCTGTTCACCTGAAAATGACTAAGGTAGAAAATATAGTGTTATATGGTTTTTATTACAATAAAAAATGAGATCATGGGACCAGCAAAACACACATCCACCCACACACACACACACACACACACACACACACACACACACATAAACATCACTTTTTGCAGGAAACTGTGTTCCCCAAAACTGCTAACTTACAAAAATTCTTTGAGTATAGAGAAAGGAAAGAGGAGAAAGTGACAAGATTCTTTGACTTCTGTGGTCAAATTTCCTGCCATTTTCTGTTTGTGTGTGGAGAAGACCTGAAATTACATAGACCTTGTCCAGGTTCTGATGGAGTTAGTGAATAGCCTCAGCCTTCTTGTCTTCATTGGGGATATTTAAAACAATGTAATGAATTTTAGTAACATATTTAAGGCATTGGTGTGATTTCAAACTTGATCGCTTTGACTCTTTACAGAAAATAACAAGTATGCTTCAGGGAAAAAACAAACACAAAGAAGAACTGTATACCCCTATCAGATTTCCAAAGTCTTCTTTAAGTGCTTATATTTACTCACTATTGGGAAATGCATATAAAAAATGCTGGTTGGATTGCAAATCAGTAAAATCTCTCCAGAGGGCAATTTGGGAATTGGTATTAAAATGATTTGAGTGGGGAATAGCTTTTGACTGCACAATTTGGTCTAGAAATTTATTCTAACTAATCAATAATGAATGTGCACAGAGATTTCTCACTAAGACCATGCATTGTAGTGTTCCTTCTAGTAAAGAATAATTAGAAATTGCCTAGTGTCCAGACAGAGAGGATAAATTAAATAGATTTTATGGTAACTTCTCATGATGGAAAAAAAATGTGGTCATTAAATACCCTACTGCAGAAGAGTAGTAAATGCCGTGGGGAAATGCTCATGATAAATTATGAAAAATTTAAATTTATTTTTATTGTTTTACCTTCCACCTTACTTATCTCAAATAAGAAGCACAAGATTTTAAACTTGCCTTCTGTGTTCCTTGTCTGCATAAAAAGCCTATTACATATTATTAGTGAAATGAAGCAAGGTGCAAAGCAGTATCCTATCATCATTAATGTAAAAAGGCAAGTAAATATATGAGATGTTTTCCAAAGTTCATACAAATGCGTACTATGAAAAAACTGTGGATGGTTTTCAAAAGCTTTTACACCAAAATAATTTGTACTTTTCTACAAACTTTTTGAAGTCCCCTCATTCGTGTATGTAGACTAAAAGGAGAGTCCTCAAAAAGTGAATAGTGCTTGTCCTCGGTCACAAAATTAACACTTAAAAATGTTTATTTTCATGGGAACTGGACAGTGGCACGTTGGTAAAATGTAACACCCTGCCAGGATGGCCCTTATGGGAAGGTTCTAGTTTTGTATCTGGAGACCTCCCTGAGTATGTGAGCCATGCATGAGCCTATGATCTGGGGCTGGCTGAAGCTGGGGGTGAATTGTGATGTCAAGACCCTGTAGATGGTGTTATCTCTCTATCTCTGCTCCTCACTCAAGAAAAAAAAAAAACACAGTTTTTTATTAACATTCTATTTCTCTATATTTTCTCGATTTAAAATATGTCATACTTGGGACAGCAGGTGTTGTGGTGGTTAAAGGGACTGGATTCCCACATGGCCAACCGTGGTTTGAGTCCTGGAGCTGGCAGCTTGCTTTCTCACTTACCCTTTCTCCCTCTGTCTCTGGTCAAACTAAAAATAATAATAACAAATGTAATAAAATAATTATTTTTTTAAAATGTGATACTTTTGAATACAAAACAATGCAGTCAATTTGTTTTGTTTTTTAAAGAGAGTATTAAATGGGAATATTCCAAAGACCCTCCCCTTCCCCGACACACACACACACACACACACACCACCACCACCACCACCACCACCACCAATCCACAAACTCCAAACCAGTTTCGCAGGAAAATTACTTTTGGTTTTGTCAACAGCTCCATCCCTGACAGATGACACTAGTTAGTTAGCTGCTAGTGATCCTCTACTGGTGAGAAGAGGGAAGTCGTCTTGGCTCTAACTTGTCCTGAGCTCCTTCCAGCCTGATTGTTCTTTGCACAGGGAACTATAGAGTCATACCAGACTGCAAATCCCTGTAATGCCTTGCCAGTTATTAAATGCATTCTAGAAAATCAGAGCTCTGCTGCCACTCTCACAAGGGGTCACTCACTGACGACCCATCCCACTTCCATACTGAAAGTCCTGACCCAACTACTCTGAATATCCATGGATTTTCCCATTAAAGCCTGGAAATCTTTCATTAACACTAGAGCCAACAAACACATGGTGGTATATTCATACCTGTAAGGCTAGGAGGAATCAATAGGGGCTTCCTCAGGGGGTGATGATGTTTTGATTCTTGTTCTCAGTGCTAGTTATAAGGATGTGCTCAGCTTCTTAAAACCATTTGGTGTACACCAATGATATGTACACTTTTTGGTAGATAAATAAATATATCAAAAATAATAAAAAGCTTAAAAATACAAGATAAAAAGAAAACAACTTGGAGGCTGTTACCTCATTCACAGAGCAAGGGTCCTGGGATAGCTTAGTTGGACTAGGGCTGAACTTGCCAAGAAACCTGTAAGATGATTTATATGGTTTTAAGTTTTCTTAAGAATGAAGGAAGGGTGAAGGAAAGTAGAAAATAGGAGAGACTTAAATGCTTGAAAACCTAGTTGTGTATTCTGAGGAACTACCCAGGGGGTATACTTCAGAGAAAAGGCTATGGAGGGTTTCTGACCAGATGCCTGTCCCAGCCGCTATCCACCCACTTGTACACACACAAGACTTGGAGCCTGGCACATCTCACTTATCTTCTCTGGCTTTAAGCTAGATCAACTATAAGCAGATATTTAACAATCGATGACCTAATGGCTTTGTTCTTACGGAAGCTGTTATGTTTAAGGAAAGACATGATGTGGGGAGTGGGGGGCGCACTAAAAAGTACAGCAATAACTGCCTGAGTCTTTTTTCTTGTTAGAAAGCAAAGTCAAACATTTATAGGTCATTCTCAGGTCACTCAGGGACAGGATGTAAGCTGAATGGTGACAAAGCCTGTCTTCCGGAACAGGAAGACCCCTGGGAGAGCAGACCATATGGAGCCAGCAGAGCTGGAGACTTCTCTGGGCTGTTCACACCAAGGTCTTGGTTTATCTAGGCTCATAATCAAAGTCCCAATGAGAAGCTGAGAACTTGCTCTGCCTCATGTTACAGATCCACAGCCAAGGTCAGACATTTTTTCCTTCTCCAGCCCATGAGTTTCCTTCCCCCCACCACCATTCCTGATCTGACTCTACTAGCAGCTTTTCTCTGCTGTTTCTGTACAAAAATACTGTGTGTACACACACACACACACACAACAGCCTGGAGTCAACCAGCTGTTTTCAAAGGAACTGGTAATTTCACTGGATACAGCTGTTACGACTTTTTACAACAGCAGGTACCAAATTGTGTTCTGTTGCACATTTATACTAAGAAATACACAAATTCGTGGACAAAAGGATGTGTGGCCAAACACAGAAGAGAAATGCTGGATTTGTTAAAGTGCTTTAATTATTGTTAAAGAACTTCTCAGAGTCTTTGGTAGGCATTGTGAATGTTTAGGAGGGAACAAAATCTTATATCTTTTTTACAGGGAATATATAATAATTCTAAAAACAACCTAGTTTAGAAAAACTGGTCAAATGACTCATCAACAAATATTTATTAAGCACCTACTATGTGGCAGTGTTCCACATACCGACAGGATGTAGTAATATCTTTCTTAAGGCTCTTTTCATATCTTTATTCTAGTTGCAAGAGAAGATACTAAATAGAAAAAACTAGACAGTTTTTGTTTGTGCTAAGAAAATACAGAGGAACTACCCAGGGGCCAGTCTGAAGTCTCCTGAGGAGGTATTTGAGTTCACATTGTAAAGTAAACTATGAATCAGCCATAGGAAAAGCCATGCATGGGCAAAGCATTCCAAGGAGAAAAAGAGCAAATATAAAGACCCACAGAAAGAGAAGACTTTGGCATGATCCAGGGCCAGGCCAAGGTCTGCCCAGGCTGGTGGTATTGAAGGGTGGTGAGGGATGGAGACACTGATAGGAACTGAGGTTAGAGAAGAGAAAGGTATTGGATCACTTAGGGTCTGGTAGTCTGCAATCAGCTATTTGAGTTTCAGTCTGAGGGCAATGAGAAGCTGCTAGAGAGAGAGATTTTAGCAATTAGAAACAAGCAAGAGAAACGAAGAGAAGTGGGTAAATCAGAGAGGTATTTTGGAGGCAGAGCCCCCTGGCCTCTTCAGTATTACTATCTAGAGTCAAGGTCTAAACATGCTATCTGTCCTATGTCGATATTGTCTTCTGCTGTGAGCCTATCTCCTAACTCAGCTACAAGTAACTTCTCTCTAAACTCAAGTAGAAAGCACAGGGTACTATGTGGGTATCAGAACTGGGTTTTAAGTTTGGGCTTACACACTATGCAGTTGTGTGTGTAGTGGGGTGGGAGTGACTGAGTGCAAATCACATCACCTCTCTGGACCTTTGTCTCCTCATCTGGAAAACCAAAGGGCTAAGTGATCTACTTCTAACATTCTGTGATCTACATTCTAAGCCTGCCATGGCACCCTCATTAGATAAATACGAGGGAATTAGGGATTTGCCCCACATCTATGGAGAGAAGCAAAGGATGAACTGTAAAAAACAAAAGGCTAGACATTTGTGCTGGTTTTCACGTGGCTGCTGTAGCAAATTACCACACTGAGTATCTTAAAATAAGGCTTTTTTCCCCTCACATTCTGGATGCCAGAAGTCTGAAATCAAGGTGTTGGCAGGGCTGTACTTTTTCCAAAGGCCCTAGGGGAAAATCATTTCCTCGTCTCTTGCAGTTTCTGGTGGTTCCAGGAGTTCCATATCACTCTGATCTTACCTAAGCCTTCTCATCTTCACTCTCAAAAATTCCTCTGCCTTTCTTCTTTAGATACTTGTTGTCTAGTCCATTTGTGTTTCTATAACAGAATACTGCAGACTGGGTAATTTATAAACAATAGAAATTTATTTGGCTTATGGTTCTAGAGACTTGGAAATCCAAGATCGAGGAGTCCACAAATTTGCAAGGGTCTTTTTGCTGCATCATCTCATGACAGAAGGCTAGAGGGTGGGAGAAGGGGAGAGAGTGAACTCATTGCCTCAAATCCTTTTATTGTTGGTGTTATCCCATTCATAAGGGTGGAGCCTCATGACCTAAATACCTCCCAGTAGGTCTCACCTCCCAACACTGTGGCATTTGGGATTAAACTCCCAGCACATGCTTTTTTTGTGGAATACAGTCAAACCATAGTACTTATGATTATATTTGGAGCCCATCTGTATAATCCAGGATAAAGTCCTGCTGTCAAGATTTAACGTAATTGTTTCTTTTGCTATATGAAGTAGTGTTTGCAGTTTTTGGGGATGAGGATGTGGACATGTCAAGTACCACACAACCCCAAATGCATTCTCATACTATTATTAGGTATTCATTCTTCCTCTCTCCAGGGTCCCCATTCTACTGTGATTATTTCTTTCATTTCTTCTTTGTAGTGTCCAGTGAAGGACTTTGCACAGAGTAGGTATATATTCAGTGAGTGTTGCTCTCAATAGAAACCCTCAGAAGCTTTTTTATAAGTTTTTTGCCACTGGATAGAGACAGAAAGACACAGAGAGAGGAAAAGTGAGAAATCATCCCCTGAGAAGGATATCCACACAGCAGTCCCTTTTTCTACAGTCTCATCTCAAAATTTGGGGCACACATGCACATGTGCCTGGCATGATTTTCAAGTCACTGGGTCTAGAGCTAAAGCCATGAATTGTGGTTGGCCAAGTGGAAGTCCAGAGTCTTAACTACCATATCACCTGCTCGCTCCCTCAGAAACTCTTAAGTAGGAGTACTC